>NW_022145681.1:5517674-5711670 GCF_002938485.1 Sitophilus oryzae | reverse complement strand
GCCTTATATTTTTCAGTTTGTTGCACTGATATAGAATGTCTCTTGCCATTTATTTTCCTGATTTACAGAATTTTCACATGGTTATTTTCTATTATAGTCCAGTAAATGAGGACACGAAAATACCCAAGTCTCGGCTTAATTTGTTGACCATGACTTTTTAGGCGGATTGTATACCTTTTGAGGAGTAGTTTTAGGGAAAAAATTGTAACACCGTGCTCGGCCAGCTTTACCCGAAAAAAAATGGTCCCAAATGGCCGAAAAATCAGTTTTTTGCAAATATCTGCCAAAATAGGCAATTTACATTTTTCTTGCAATAAAAAATGAAGCTTAGGATGCATTATGTACAAAAAAGATCCTAACAATTTTTTTCGTAAAGTCCCGGGAAAACGACTCTAAAGGATCAAAGAACGGGGTTTCCGCCAATATTGAACAAAATATGGCATGTAGATTATTTTCATGATCAAATGGGAGATTGGGGTCCTTAGCTAAAAATGATCATGACACTTTTTTCGTAAAAAGAAACCAATTCGACTATTCATAATTAATGTAATTTTTTGTTGTTTACGACACTTTCCGGAAATCTTAAGAAATGCGGAAAAAACACTGACGTATAGTTGTTTTTCATTAAAATGTGATTAAACAAATACTTCAAACTTTGTGAGTTGCTTATAGAGACTCTAAGAACAACTGTTATAAAAAATCTTAACAAACAAGTTATTATTAGTGAAAATATGAATAAGTTTGTAATAATCTGAAAATTGTTGGGTTAAGGAATGTTTGCCCGGTTTTTTATTATCAAAAAACATGACAAAATTCAAACAAGTTCTAAAATTTGATAGCTGTTGATTCTACCTTTTAAACGAACTTTGAATCATCAAAAAATATTAGATTTTAGCCCAGTTATTAAACAATTTGTCCTATCAATCAATGATACGCTTATGACATCTATCTTCGGAGCGTTAAGACTTTGAGTGATTGAGAGAAAATTGAGGGATCTTCGAGGCGGAATATCTCGAAAACTACTATAAAATGATACGTATCGTTTTTGTACATAATTGCCTAAGTTTAATTTTTATTTCAAGAAAAATTTTGTAAATTGCATATTTTGGTATTTTTTCGAAAAACTGATTTTTTTACCATTCCCTAAAACTACTCCAAGGTACAAAAAAAAGGTACACAATCCGCCTGAAAAGTCCCGGTCGACGAACTCAGCCATGGTTTCAACCTTCATTTACTGGACTATATGTTCGGTTGCCATCATCAGCTATAAATTAATCTCGGAATGACATGGCTGTAGATTCATTACAGTTTTGTCAGCTATCCTGTCGTTGCTTATCAGTACTATGAACTACGTGCCTGTATATTTGTCTGCCTCTGTCCTGATAAATTTTTCGATTGTTCTAGTGATTTGGCCACCCTTTTGTTTGTGGCCATTTTTGAATTTGATTTTGCGGCAGCGCAGAAGAGCTCTATCTGTTTAGCTATATCTTATTTCTGTTGTGGTTATCAATATTTATATTATCTTATCTGAATTTAGTTCCTCGATTATCTTTAAATTTTCATTATTATGTGCTGTACACAACTTTGTAGTGGTGATAGATTCAATAGAACCTCATCTGCATTTAGGTAGGAGTTGTTTTTATGGCCCCCGTTACACAGTTAAACACACCTTTGTGTGGAACATTGTGCGGAACAACGGTCCTTTTGCTCCCACTTTATTCGTCTTTGTCTATCAAATCACCAACATCTGTCAAAAACTGTGCTTTGATACAGAATAACGTAGAAAGTATATATGTAACTGTGGCGGTTCAAACTTGCGGATAAAGTTATATTTTGAAATATATTTCTGTACCTGGAAACATTTTACTACTTTTTTTCTATACAATAGTATATTGTTTTATTACGAGTAAAAAATTATACTTTTTCTGGCGAGGCTGTACGTTTGACATTACAGGCGAGGCACAAAAAGTACTTTTACCTGAATCGAACATGCTATTTTTTTCAAATTCCACAAATATTTTTTAAACAATTTTAAACGTTTCAAATAATATAAAAATATTTAAAAGAAATACTACGTTGTAATTATTATACCGGGTGGTCGAACTGTATTCCGGAAACTTCGGCAACATATTCTACAGATATACATAAGTAAAATGTACGTATAAATGTATGTCCTAAAATGCTTAGTTTCAGGGATACAGGGTGTAGAAGTTTCATTTTTATTTCGATTTTTCCAAATAATTTCTACTAACTAACGCTGATATTTGGATGAAAATTGTTACCTGCGAGTTTTTTGACATGAAAAATTTGATTTTTATGACAATATAACTCTTACTTGTAGAGAGCGCCACCTACATATTTTTAACTGGTTTGAACAGTAATAACTTTTCATCCGTACCGGTATGAAACTACCTCAGGAAACTACTGAGTAAACAAATAAACATTAACGACGTTTTTACGTAAAAAGGCCTCTTTGGTAAAAATCGCTATGAGTAATGGAAAATGCAATCCAAATTATCAATACCTGTCATTATTGACATAAATTAAACATGTTGACTAAATAGTTATTAAACTGAAATCTTAAATTTGAAATATTTTTGTGCCTTTAACAGTTCAACAGAAACTCTTTTATCATAATTTTTTGGAAGAAAAATTTATGATTAGTTAAAAAAAAAAATAAGTTCCCAAATTTATTATTTCGATAAAATAATAATTATCTACTCATGTTTATTTTTTTTCAATAATGACATATGTATTGACTATTTCCATTCTAAATATTTTTGAACAAAGTTATTACTCTCCAAAACAATAAAACACATGTAGGTGGCGCCCCCTACAAATAGAGTCATATTGACCTCAAAATCATCAATTTCTCACATAAAAAAAACCTAGACTAAAAATAATTTCCAGCAATTTCTCATAGCCTCTTTAGTAATAAATATTTTTTTCCTGCAGGCCCTACGGCTAATACTTTTCGAGATACAGCCGAGAGCTATTCTTAGTGGGACACCCTGTACATGTTGACATTTTTAACACTAAAGGCAAGTTTGAAATACAAAAGTCTAAGTGAAAACGGGTGGAAAATATTTTTAGGATAATTAATTATGATATACATTTTCTATTTTGATTTCGGCCATGACCATTTTCCGTAACAAAAAGTTCGTTGGATATGTTTCTCTTTTAATATTCTGTTTATAATTATAATAATGATATTATACTACTTATATTAAATAGGTAATATAATAATTTGCTGCTAATTTTTTTGGTGTTACACTGTAGTACAACTATAATGTATCTACTAGGTATGATTTTTTTTTGTAAACTAAAATACCAAAGTAGCAGAGTTTGAATTAAATTATATTTAACATCGACGCTGAACAAATCGAACTATAAAATTGAAATTTAATAGGCAATCACTAAATATTCAATTAGTATTGAATATTTTAATACGTGCCTATTTTAGAGACTTTTTCCAGTATCAAATTGCTAATAAACTCATTTATTTTCAATTAAAATTTTACACTGTTCTATAGGTAATTCGAGTTTCATTATATCCGATTATTTTGAAAGAGCAGGCCGAGGATATTTATTACATTTATAATAATGAATATTATAAGGTATATAATCCAGATGGTTACCCCCGAATTTTAATATAATTTAGTTTAACTATTATTATAAAAAAAACGATGAATATTTTCTATTTTATAATTTTCAGTATGGCATGAAATTTTTAGAAAATAAATGAATAAGAATGGCAATGGAGCTACTATTGCAAGCATTTTTAAAAGATGAAAAGTTACTTTGATATTGGAACCTAATTCCAGCTTTCTAAGAACCCTGTATATAGTGCTGGACTACTCTGTATAGAGTAAACGCTTTTTAGCGTTACCTACTATTTCCTCTAAAATAAAAATTGTTTTATTTTAGTTTAGGTTTCTATCTGTTTTTAAATTTTAAAATTTTATATATTGTGTTCTAGTGAACCGATTTTGATGATTTTTAAGCAATTTGTAGCTAAATTATTTAGCTTTTTAGTATGTCTTTCTAAATTAAAAACGAAAGTTTCCATCTCAATTATAGGAGGGAAACAAAATGTTGGTATATTCGTACAAGTTTGAAACACCCTGTGGAGTAAGTTAACAAAGCTAAGAATTTAAAAATTATTTTATCATCTATGTGTATCTTTTCTTGATAGATTGTTTTTTGATTCATAGGTGTATTTCTTTTCGAGATATTCCCTTTCGAAGTCGACACTAACATTTTGTTTTTTTGTACGTTAAAACATTGCCTTTGCTTTTCGTCCTAGTCAACACACCTATAAAATAGTGTTTCATTTACGTAATGTCATTCTCTTTGAACAATCATATTATTATTGTCTGTTGTGCAGTTAATTCTAGCAGGTTTTAAGTCCAAAGGTTGATATCCACCATGATCAATTAAAGCACCTATAGCCGATACTTTAGCGCTAAAACTATCTCTACTACAGTAAACACTATTTTATAAGTGTGTTGATAACGACCTAAAAGCAATGCTAAAATTGCTATAGATCGTTACTGTCTTATTTAAAAGCGAATATCTCCAACAGAAATAAAGATATTACGATGAATAAAAAAAAACTGTCGAGAAAAGATGTATCTAGTTGATAAAATAATTTTTAAATTCTTTGCATTGCTAACTTACTCCGCAGTATGTTTTAAATTTTCACCAAAATATCAACATTTTTTCCCCCGTATAATTGACAGAATAAAACTTCATTTTTAATTTAGAAAGGGACACTAAAAAGCTAAATAATTTACTACCTACAAATTGCTTAAAAAATAATCAAAATAATCAAAAACAAAATATATTTAACTTTAAAATACATCAAAATTTTGAGGGGCCCTTTTTTCGTGCCGGGGGGTGTATATAATTCTATACATAATAAAACAATTCTTCTGGTAAATTTTACAGTCTCTCACACTCTTCTCTATGTCTCTTTAGGTGCTTAATTAAATTGTGAAAAAAACAACTGTCATAAATTTTAACAAAATATTCTTTGGAATTAAAAAAATATAACACAATTTTCACATAACTAAGAATATGAAAATTATAAATTTCTCTTTCAATATTCTGCATTGTAAAGTAATATTTTCTTTTTATATATAAGTACTTTTTAATACAAATATCATTTAAATTAAATGTACAAATTATTTCATAATTAGGAAAGTTATGATACTCATTTCTTGATTTTTTTGTGTTCTTAATGTTCATTCCTTTTAAAATTGTCCGTATCATGTCATATCGATTCAATACTTAAACATAAACCCTTCACACTATAAAGCACAATCTGTGTTGCAATCTGTATTAATATACAATGCACGAGACGCAGATTGGGACAATACAACTATACGATTTTAGTTCGGTACTCCAACTTGTTATATTAACTAGAACATCGTGCTTGGAGCGTTGTAATTTAAACTATAAAGATTAGGAGGTTGTGTCAGGTAACACAATCTTGAGTGAAATATATTTAACAATTCTAATAAACAATATTTGAGGTTGTGTATTAAAATAATATATCGTGACAACTAGAAATTACGAAAACATTTAAAAAAGTGGAAATCAATAGGTTTAATCGGCAATAATTCCAAATAGACGTATGCTAGGAGTGATATTATTAAATAGCGACATTATTTAATATTGTTTGTGTTTGCATACGATATACGACATAAAGTAAAGAACTTTTACGCCTAAGCGTAAAAGTACGAAAATATATTATCAGACAGACATAAAGTGTCAAATTTAACGAGCGTAACCATAGTTCATTGATATATAATTAGTTACAAGGTGTTGATTTTAAATTTTTTATATTATTTGCAACGTTTGAAATTGTTAAAAATTATTTTTAACGTTTGAAAAAAAAAATAGCATGATCTATTCGGAGTAAAAATGACGTTTTGTTCTCGCCTGTAATGTCAAACGTACAGCCTCACCACAAAAAGTATCATTTCTACTCCTAATAAAACAATATACTATTTTAAACAATTTCAAACGCCGCAAATATTATAAAAATAATAACTTGTAAGTAATTATATCTCGCGCAATAATGGATACACTGATTGATTTTGACATCTAATGTCAGTTTAAGAATATATTTTTGTTCTTCTCTGTATGGTCGTAAAAGTAGTATACCTAAGCGTTAAAATGACCATTTTATGTTGTGAATCACGTCGCAAAAATTAATACTTTTGTGACATTTGAAAAAAGATGCATTTGGAATTACTAGTGAGAAGTTTTATAAAAATATTTTTTTAAATTTAAAAGGCAAAATATACCTTTATATCGGCTTATCCTATAGTTCCATCTTCGTTTGATGTTTTCTGGTTAACAGTATTTTAAAATCGTTCAACTATATGTATATGATATTTAATAAACAGGTAATTAAAGGTGATGAAAAATTGCGATTCTGTATTGATTAAAAGTTAATTAACCATGTTCGGAACGCAGGGATGAAAATAAGCCGTTACTATGTAAATATTTATTTTCCAACTATTTCACTCATTGTTTGATCGCCTCCTATAAGCATTATATATATAGTATAAAACTATTGCTAATATATAGGGTGATTAATAGCGATGGCACGTTAGACGGTTATGAAGAACCGGTGATTTTTTTGATAATTTGGATTTTTACATAAAGGCACCTGCTCCATCTATCTATCATTCAAAATATTTTAGCGTTACAATGTTTCCGCATCATTTGAAAAGTAGCAGCAACTTTTTTGTTTTAAATGGAACACCCGGTATATTATTACATTTTTGAAAACTATTTTCATATCTCTTAATTTTTCTATTATACTAACCTATACCTATCTTTAACATTTTTTGAGATAATAAATAAAATTCGTAATATTGACAAAAAGAATGACAAAGTAAAATTGACAAAACATGATCTTGAATAAGCATTGGTGAGATCACGAATTGAATATTTTTAAAAGTGAAATTTGGGTTATAAGTTAAAGAAAGTCTATATATCGATCTGTCTAAATCAACTCATTGGTGGATATGGATATTTCACAGGGAGTGTAAAAAAATTATTTATTTCTATTTGTTATAAATTGCTGAAACCTTTGTTATTTTAAATTCAATTCTATGTATATTATTTAAAAAGCTAAGAGTAATAATCAACGATATATTATGTTCCTATATATAAACCATCCGGTTTTTTAAGTAGAGCTATTTAAAAATTAGTAATTTTATTATTATATCTCATTTCAAAAATTCGTTACCATAACAATTTTAGATATTTAGCGAGTAAACTCTAATTCATTCTTATATAGTTTGAATATTATTTTGTCCTTTATTATTTGTTTTTTATATTGTGCTTTGATTTTTTTAATAATATATACAGGTTTGAATTCAAAATAACAATGATTTGAGCGATTTTATAACATTTTTTGGTCTCCCTGTTTGTATCCAATTGGTTGATTGAGACCAAAGATTGAGACAGATCGAATATATCGACTTTCCTTAATCTATATACCAAATTTCAGCTTTCAATATGCAGAATTTATGATTTAACCAATGCTGATTCAAGATCATGTTTTTGTCAATTTTACACATGTGTTATTTTTATCTCAAAAAACTATTAAAAATAGGATAGTATAATAAAAATGATGAGATATGAAAGAAGTTTCGGAAAATGGAATAATATACCGGGTGTTTTATTTAAAGTAACGAAAATTTTGACAGATGGCACCTGCGTCTTTATGCAAAAATCAGCGGTTCTCCATAAACGTCTAACGTGCCATGGCCGTGAATCACCCTGTATAATACAAAACTCTATGCTATTTACGAATATTGAATATTAATAGTTGCATAACTTTATTAGTTTACGTTACTGCTCAGGTTTATTAAGTTTCCACTTCGCAACACCTCAAGTTTGGAATTTTGACAGCGCGTCTTCCAGTCCGGTCCGAAACTTTATTATTTCAAAACTTTATTAAACTCTCCCAACGGTCTGTCTGTTGAAAAGTTAAAATTCAGTCCGCCACTTCAAACAAAAGTTTCGTCTGTCTACGTATAGTTTCGATCTTATTGAAGTGAGACGGCTGTTTTCCTGGACAGATATATTACAAAGACGAATTATTGTATTTTTAGAAACAAATACAATATCTTTTGCAAAATTTTCATATCTTTTTACAGGGTACTATAAATTCGAGGTACGAGCATTGGTATCTCGGTAACCGTAATAGATACGAACATGGTTAAATTGGGGCAAAGTTGCGCTTTGGGATGTTCACCAAGATGCCATTAAAAAAGTTTTAAAAATTTCAAGGATTGGTGAGTTTCTTGGAAAATTGGATTTTTTTGTAAATCAGTGTTATTTTTTCCTGTCATTACTTTTTAGAAAATCAAAAAACTAATTGCACATTCTCATAACTAAAAAGAACAATGTTCGACTGCAAAGTCTGCTAGTAAACATTTTTAAGCTTAAAGTATCATAACATTATTTATCTAAACCAAAAACTCGTAATACAAAACTAAAGTGTGAAAACGGATGACAATGTCAGGAATGCCATTTCGAATGAATAATAGTATTAATAATGTACATTATAATAATAATAAATTTTATATCATAGTGTGTATTAAGACTACTAAAACACTTTTAATTTGGTATTATATTAACAACTTTTGTTTTTTTTTTCAAAATAAAAAAATTTTTCAATCAAAATATTTCTGGTCCTGAAAAGAACCTTTGTTTTCCCATGTTCGTCAAGGTAGGTAATGGGTAAACGGTAAAAAACAGGATAATGATATTTAAAAAATTACAAAAATTGTTCAAAAATGCCTTCCTCTTGCATTAAACAATAACACAAACGATTATAAAATCCCCTCCTCACATTGGATAACATATCAGAGGTGATAGTGTCAAAGGCATTAAATATTTTCTGCCTTAACAGCTCCAAGTTTTGAAATGCTTCATGGCCATAAATTTTAGATTTTATGTACCCCTATAAAAAGAAATCATTCACCGAAAGGTCAGATAAAATTAAACGTCAGTCTAAACAAAACTCATGTCATTTTTGATGTCATTTTTGAAAACTTCTCAAAATTTGGACACACGCTAAATGGACTTGATTTTCCTATGTCTCGAAGTCTGTGGACTTTTTTGTAGAGTTCTGTATTATACAGGGTGATTCACGACCATGGCACGTTAGACGTTTATGGTGAACCGATGATAGTTTTTTTTTTTAAATTTGGATTTTTGTATAGAGGCATCTGGTCCATCTGTCTTAATTATTTTCAGCATTACAGAGTTGCCGCTTCATAGTAAACGTGGCAGTATTATTGTTACTTTAAATGGAACATCCGGTATATTATTACATTTTCCGAAACTTCTTGCATATCTCGTCATTTTTTTTATAGTAACCTATACCTTTCTTTAATAGTTTTTGAAATAAAAAATAAAACATGTGTAAAATTGACGAAAATATGATCTTGAATAAGCATTGGTTAAATCATAAATTCTGCATATTGAAAGCTGAAATTTGGTATATAGGTTAAGAAAAGTGGATATATTCGATCTGTCTAAATCAACCGATTGGATAACAAACAGGGAGACCAAAAAATGTTATAAAATCGCTCAAATTATTGTTATTTTAAATTCAAACCTATATACATTATTAAAAAAAATCGAAACACAAATAAAATTGCTTTTTAACTATATATAATGTTTCTATACCTAAACCTTCTAGTTTTTCCAGTAAAGCCAAGCCCTTTAAAGATAATAATTGTAATAAATGGAAAACAAATCATAAAGGAGAAATATTCCAACTTTACAATTATTAATTAAAGTTTACTCGCTAAATTTCTAAAATTGTCATGTAACGAATTTTTGCAATGAGATATAATAATAAAATTACTAATTTTTAAATAGCTCAACTTAAAAAACCGGATGGTTTAGATATAGGAACATGATATCTCGTTGAAAAGCTGTTTTATTAGTTTTTTTTAATAATATACATACGGCTGAATTTAAAATAACAAAGATTTCAGCAGTTTTATAAGAAATGGAAATAAGTAATTTGTTGACACTCCCTGTGTAATATCCAATGAGTTGATTTAGACCAGTGATTCCCAAAGTGGTCCAGGTGGACCCCCAGGGGTCCACGGGAGACTTGCTGGGGGTCTACGTAGGCGTGAACAAAAAATGGGGGTCCATAAGATGTTAATGGGGGTCAACGAAAATTTATCTGCTTTTGATAGTAAAGAGCAAAAATGTAAGCATAGTTTTTATAAGGGCCTACCTACATTGTTTTAAGTACCTATCTAAGCAGATAATATTTTAATAAGGCAAGCGACTGTTACTTGTCCAAACTTGCGTATTCGATATTACGTACAATTTCGTGTACAGACTTGCAAAGCGCTATCCGCCCGACAATGCTTAATGCTTGTTCAGACATGAACTTGATCACCACTATAAATACTTGATGCCAAAGGCAAACGCATTCATTTGTTTCCGGAATTTCGAAAAAAGGCGGAATTTGGAAAAAAAGTTGTGAGAAAATTTATATCTGTGTTTGCTAGTGCCGGAGAAAAGTAAGTAACCTACCTTTTTTTGTTATAGTACTTAAGTATTTTGTTTACGTGTACTAGTCGGTTGATCACAACGGCCTGTATAGATAGGTAACTTAGTAACTTACAGATATTTTAATTGTCCTCTTTCGATTTGAAGACAAACACAGCACGTTTTATTCAATTGTTTTTCACGAGAGAAACACTGCCTCTCTAAAAAGGCCGAATAAGCAATATTGCAGAGCAATTAATTTTGTAATTTTTTTCTTGCAAATAACTACTAATTTTATAAAACAGTAATTTCATAATCATTTTAAATTGGTTTTGAAGTAACTATTTTATCAAAACTATTCCTTTTCGGAAAGAGCGAGCGGTGCGCGGGCGACGGGAAAAGGGCAGGGGCTTGGACTTCGATGCCAGTTTGTCACGTTTTAACAATGAAGCCGCAGACAAAAAATACGCAAATACACGGAGCGCGTGAACTCATTGATTTAATAAAATGTTAGTTATCGTTTTTATGGACAATTTTGGGATTTCGACTTTTATTTTTCCTACACAAATATGATCAGTATTCGATACTGAGTACACCAATTTTATTTATACTATTAAAAATTAGTGGTAAATTATGTACTTTAAAATTGATACCGTTTTGTGAAAACGTCTGTATTTGTCTCAGCGGTTTATTAGTTGGTCCCTTTACAAGCCGTAATTCTATTTCCGCGTGCTGACAAAGGCTGCGGTGTGATACCTATATTCAGAAAAAACTTGGTTACTAAAACATTTTTTTTACAGGTAAGGTAACTGACACGAAACATGGCTACAGCAAAGAAAAAATGTCGACAATATAGTATCGATTATTTGAAATATGGTTTTGTTCCATCAGAGGCAGACAAACAATTGCCCATGTGCCTATTATGCAACAAAGTTTTGAGCAATGACTCTATGAAACCATCAAAGCTCGAAGATCATCTAAAAAGGTGTCATACTGATAAAATAGGTAAAGATTTAAAATATTTTCAAACATTGAAAGAAAAATATGGAAAGAGACCCACCATGCACAGTATGTTCGCTTCAACATCTCAAAGTAACGATGATGGCTTGCGGGCATCTTACAATATCTCATTACTTATAGCAAAATCTGGAAAACCGCACACTATCGGAGAACAATTAATTTTACCCGCTGTTGAAGAGGTTTTAAAAACTGTTTTGCACAAATCTCCATTTGACGTACTAAAAAGAATTCCATTAAGTAACAATACTGTACAAAGACGCATTGATGAAATGAGCTCTGATATCGAAAGCTTTTTGTGCAATCATCTGCAAAAAACTCATTTTTCTATACAACTGGACGAGTCAACGTTACCCAGTAATGAAGCATTACTATTGGCATATGTCCGATTTATTGTTGAGGAAGAAATTCACGAAGAATTGCTATTTGCCAGAACTTTGGAGACTGACACTAAAGGCGAATCAATATTTAATGTCCTGAGTAATTTTTTTACGGAAAAATCGATCCCATTTACAAACATTATTTCAGTGGCAACAGACGGAGCTCCTGCAATGGTCGGGCGATATCGTGGGTTTATAAGTCATCTCAAAAGAATTATACCAGGACTTACAGCTATTCATTGCGTAATCCACCGACAACATCTTGTGGCAAAACATTTAAGTGACAGGTTGAACCAATCTCTTCATTTTGTAATAAAAGCTGTCAACAAAATCAGAAGCAATGCATTGAATACGCGTTTATTTGCTCAATTGTGCGACGAAAATGATGAAGACTTCCAACGACTGCTCTTACATACTGAAGTACGCTGGTTGTCGAAAGGTGCATGCTTAACGAGATTTTACTCTGTTTTCGATTCCATATTAGAGTTCTTAGAAAGTAGAGATCCAGATTTAAAAGAAAACTTGATCAAATTCAAAGCAGACATTGCGTATTTGACAGATTTGTTTAAAAAATTTAATGATATTAACTTGCAGTTACAAGGGGACAGCCTGAATTTAATAAAAACAAAGGGGATAATTTCGGCTTTTCTTGGGAAATTGAAATTTATGAAGCAAAACATTAGTCGGCGCGAATTCTCTCAATTTCCAAACTTGTCGCAGGTAGAATGTATTGATGAGGATATCCATACCTACAGTCAACATTTAAGTGCTCTGCATGATGACTTCAAAACCAGGTTTGAAGATATACTGACGATGGATATACCACCATGGATCATAAATCCATTTGATGAAACGGAAGTGGCCAATGTTGTATTACAAGAGGAGCTGCTCGAGCTAAGCACTAATGAGGAGCTGAAGGTGAAATTTAGAAAAGGCTACCCAACATTTTGGCTGCAAGCAGAAATACCCGAAAAATATCCTGGACTGTGGGAAATCGCAAGGAAATTTTTAATAGCTTTTCCCTCGTCATACCTTGTCGAAAGGAGTTTTAGTGCCGTTACAAACCTCTTAACAAAAAAAAAGGAGCAAATTAAACATCACAGAGCGGGGGGATTTGCGGTTATTGCTCACAAAAAATAAAGCCAAACATTGATCGTTTGCTGACACTCCATCAGATACATCCTTCCCATTAATTAAAATTATGACCTGAACCTATATTACCTTAATATTTTTCTTGTAATTCTATTCTTTTAATAAATAAAGTGATATAAAATGTACCATTTTTCGTTTTTATTTTACATATCGGAATATAGGGACAGAACTCAGAAGTGACACAATTTTTATTTTTTGGCGACTTTAAGAATGTGGTAGAAATGTAGCAGCAGGGGGTCCACCGAAACCAGTAAAATTTTGAAAGTGGCCCACGAGAAAAATAAGTTTGGGAACTACTGATTTAGACATATCGACATAATATATAGACTTTCGTTACATTATAACTCAAAATTCACCTTTTAAAATGTTCAATTATTCATGAATTTACCAAATATTCAAGATAATGTTTTTGTCAATTTTACATATGTTTTATAAAAAATTTATGAGATATGAAAGTAATTGCCAAAACTGTTGTCATATACCGAGTGTTCCATTTAAAACAAGAAAGATGCTACCACTTTTTAAATGATGAAGCTAGATGAAGCAAGTGCCTTTATGTAAAAATACAAATTTTCAAATTCAATATCAATCAGCTTTAGTTGTCACAATATATTATATTAATATACAACCTCAAATATTGCTTATTAAAATTGTTAAATATATTTCACTCAAGATTGTGTTACCTGACACAACCTCCTAATCTTTATAGTTTAAATTACAACGCTCCAAGCACGATGTTCTAGTTAATATAACAAGTTGGAGTACCGAACTAAAATCGTATAGTTGTATTGTCCCAATCTGCGTCTCGTGTATTGTATATTAATACAGACTGCAACACAGATTGTGCTTTATAGTGTGAAGGGTTTATGTTTAGGTATTGAATCGATATGACATGATACGGACAATTTTAAAAGGAATAAACATTAAGAACACAAAAAAATTAAGAAATGAGTATCATAGCTTTCCTAATTATGAAATAATTTGTACATTTAATTTAAATGATATTTGTATTAAAAAGTACTTATATACAAAAAGAAAATATTACTTTAGAATACAGAATATTGAAAGAAAAATTTATAATTTTCATATTCTTAGTTATGTGAAACTTGTGTTATATTTTTTTAATTCCAAAGAATATTTTGTTAAAATTTATGACAGTTGTTTTTTCTCAATTTAATTAAGCACCTAAAAGAGACATAGAGAAGAGTGTGAGAGACTGTAAAAATTACCAGAAGAATTGTGTTATTATGTACAGAATTATATACACTCATCGGCACGAAAAACGGGCCCCTCAAAATTTTGATGTAGTTTAAAATTAAATATATTTTGTTCTAGTGAGCCGATTTTGATTATTTTTTAAGCAATTTGTAGGTAGTAAATTATTTAGCTTTTTACTGTCCCTTTCTAAATTAAAAATAAAGTTTTATTCTGTCAATTATACGGAAAAAAAATGTTGATATTTTGGTGAAAATTTGAAACATCCTGCGGAGTAAAGCTTGATTTTCATGCATCCGTTATACGTTAATACGTTGGTCCGACGGTGCTCTGATTGGCCATAATATTTTACTTCAGTCCGTCAACGGACCCGTTCATACGATAACGGACGTTTTGACAAATTTAATCTAAGCTGAAATGAAATAATTTTTACATTCCTGGAGTAAGTTAACACAGGGTGTTTCAAACTTGTACGAAAATATCAACATTTTGTTTTCCCTCCTATAATTGACAGATGGAAACTTTCGTTTTTAATTTAGAAAGACATACTAAAAAGCTAGATAATTTAGCTATAAATTGCTTAAAAATCATCAAAATCGGTTCACTAAAACACAATATATAAAATTTTAAAATTTAGAAACAGATAGAAACCTAAACTAAAATAAAACAATTTTTATTTTAGAGGAAATAGTAGGTAAACCACCACTCTAGGGCTAACGCTAAAAAGCCTTTACTCTATACAAAGTAGACCAGCACTATATACAGGGTTCTTAGAAAGCTGGAATTAGGTTCCAATATCAATTTAACGTTTCACGTTTTAAAAATGCTGGCAATAGTAGCTCCATTGCCATTCTTATTCATTTATTTTCTAAAAATTTCATGCCATACCGAAAATTATAAAATAGAAAATATTCATCGTTTTTTTTTAATAATAACTAAACTAAATTATATTAAAATTCGGGGGAAACCATCTGGATTTTATACCTTATAATATTCATTATTATAAATGTAATAAATATCCTCGGGCTGCTCTTTCAAAATAATCGGATATAATGAAACTCGAATTACCTATAGAGCAGTTTAAAATTTTAATTGAAAATAAATGGGTTTATTAGCAATTTGATACTGGAAAAAGTCTCTAAAATAGGCACGTATTAAAATATTCAATACTAATTGAATATTTAGTGATTGCCTATTAAATTTCAATTTTAAAGTTCGATTTGTTCAGCGTCGATGTTAAATATAATTTAATTCAAACTCTGCTACTTTGGTATTTTAGTTTACAAAAAAAAATCATACCTAGTAGATACATTATAGTTGTACTACAGTGTAACACCAAAAAAATTAGCAGCAAATTATTATATTATTTAATATAAGTAGTATAATATCGACAGTAGGCTTAATGCTATGGCCTGCCAGTCTTAGGTAATACTGTTGAAGCACGTTTTTATAAATTTAGTATAAGACTTAGTAACGATCGATTATAAATGATTATTATAAGGATCGACCAATAGAAAAGTCTCTTATTACAAATTGAAAGATTTTTTTAAATTAATATTTTTTTCAAATTTCACAAAAGTATGAATTTTTGCAACGTGATTCGTTAGGCAATAGGTATATTGGCAATATAAAAGTAATTTTAACGCTTAGGCGTAAACACTTTTAGGCCGAAGCATAAAAGTTCGAAAATATATTTCTAAAGTGACATAAAGTGTCAAATTCAACGAGCGTATCTATAGTTTCTCGATATACAGGGTGGTCCGAACTGCATTCCGGAAACTCCGACAACTTATTTTGCAGATAAAAATAAGTAAAAAAGTTCTTATAAATGTATGTCCTAAAATGCTTAGTTTCGGAGATACAGGGTGTAGATGTTTCATTTTTATTTTAATTTTTTCCAATTAGTTTCTGAAGTAACGTCAATATTTGGATGCAGGTTGATGTCTAGGATATGGGGTCTAGGATATGGGGATATTTTTAATTTTCTATGCGTGTTAAGTCTACAAATACAAAATATAAACACGTAGGAATTCCTTATATGCTTTAAACCATAAACATATGTGTCTTTTATTATAAACAGAATATTAAAAGAGAAACATATCCAACGAACTTTTTGTTACGGAAAATGGTCATGGCCGAAATCAAAATAGAAAATGTATATCATAATTAATTATCCTAAAAATATTTTCCACCCGTTTTCACTTAGACTTTTGTATTTCAAACTTGCCTTTAGTGTTAAAAATGTCAACATGTACAGGGTGTTCCACTAAGAATAGCTCTCGGCTGTATCTCGAAAAGTATTAGCCGTAGGGCCTGCGGAAAAAAATATTTATAACTAAAGAGGCTATGAGAAATTGCTGGAAATTATTTTTAGTCTAGGAGTTTTTTTATGTGAGAAATTGATGATTTTGAGGTCAATATGACTCCTATTTGTAGGGGGCGCCACCTACATGTGTTTTATTGTTTTGGAGAGTAATAACTTTGTTCAAAAATATTTAGAATGGAAATAGTCAATACATATGTTAATTAATGAAAAAAAATAAACATGAGTAGATAATTATTATTTTACCGAAATAATAAATTTGGGAACTTACCTTTTTTTTTAATTAATCATAAATTTTTCTTCCAAAAAAATTATGATAAAAGAGTTTCTGTTGAATTGTTAAAGGCACAAAAATATTTCAAATTTAAGATTTCAGTTTAATAACTATTTAGTCAACATGTTTAATTTATGTCAATAATGACAGGTATTGATAATTTCGATTGCATTTTCCATTACTCATAGCGATTTTTACCAAGAGGCCTTTTTTACGTAAAAAACGTCGTTAATGTTTATTTGTTTACTCAGTAGTTTCCGAGGTAGTTTCATACCGGTACGGACGAAAAGTTATTACTGTTCAAACCAGTTAAAAATATGTAGGTGGCGCCCTCTACAAGTAAGAGTTATATTGACATAAAAATCAAATTTTTCATGTCAAAAAACTCGCAGGTAACAATTTTCATCCAAATATCAGCGTTAGTTAGTAGAAATTATTTGGAAAAAATCGAAATAAAAATGAAACTTCTACACCCTGTATCCCTGAAACTAAGCATTTTAGGACATACATTTATACGTACTTTTTTACTTATTTATATCTGTAGAATATGTTGCCGAAATTTCCGGAATACAGTTCGGACCACCCGGTATAATAATTACAACGTAGTATTTCTTTTAAATATTTTTTATATTATTTGAAACGTTTAAAATTGTTTAAAAAATATTTGTGGAATTTGAAAAAAATAGCATGTTCGATTCAGGGTAAAAATTACTTTTTGTGCCTCGCCTGTAATGTCAAACGTACAGCCTCGCCAGAAAAAGTATAATTTTTACTCGTAATAAAACAATATACTATTGTATAGAAAAAAAAGTAAAATGTTTCCAGGTACAGAAATATATTTCAAAATATAACTTTATCCGCAAGTTTGAACCGCAACAGTTACATATATACTTTCTACGTTATTCTGTATCAAAGCACAGTTTTTGACAGATGTTGGTGATTTGATAGACAAAGACGAATAAAGTGGGAGCAAAAGGACCGTTGTTCCGCACAATGTTCCACACAAAGGTGTGTTTAACTGTGTAACGGGGGCAATAAAAACAACTCCTACCTAAATGCACATGAGGTTCTATTGAATCTATCACCACTACAAAGTTGTATACAGCACATAATAATGAAAATTTAAAGATAATCGATGAACTAAATTCAGGTAATATAATATAAATATCGATAACCACAAGCTCTTCTGCGCTGCCGCAAAATCAAATTCAAAAATGGCCACAAAGAAAGGGGTGACCAAATCACTAGAACAATCGAAAAATAATTATCAGGACAGAGGCAGACAAATATACAGGCACGTAGTTCATAGTACTGATAAGCAACGATAGGAAAGCTGACAAAACTGTAATGAATCTACTACCATGTCATTCCGAGATTGATTTATAACTGATGATGGCTACCGAACTTATAGTCCAATAAATGAAGGTTGAAACCACGGCGCTTAGATCGTCACCCGAGACTTTTCAGGCGGATTGTGTACCTTTTGTGGAGTAGTTTTAGGGAATGGCCAAAAAATCAGTTTTTCGAAAAAAAAACAAAATATGCAATTTACAAAATTTTTCTTGGAGTAACTAACCTAACCTACAAAACGTATCATTTTTAGTAGTTTTCGAGATATTCCGCCTCGAAGATCCCTCAATTTTCTCTCCTAGTCTTAACGCTCCGAAGATAGATTTCATAAGCATATCATTGATTGACAGGACACATTGTTTAATAACTCGGCTAAAATGTAATATTTTTTGATGATTCAAAGTTCGTTTAAAAGGTTGCGAATCAATTTCTCAAAATTTTAGCAAAAAATATTTTTTTTGGGAATTTTCAAAGTAAAATATCTCGTTTATTTTAGATTTATTTGAAAAAACGGTAAAGAGAAAATATGTGTCATTCATCGAGATCTACCAGACCTGAAAATATTTGCACTTATTTGAGCTCACCCTGTATAAACAACTCACAAAGGTTGAAGTATTTGTTTAATCACATTTTAATAAAAAACTATTCGAGAGTTTTTTTTTCCGCTTTATTGCAATATCCAGAAAGTGTCGTAAACAAAAGAAAATTGCATAATTACAAATAGTCGAGTTGGTTTCTTTTTACTAACAACTTTACGAAAAATGTGTCATGATCACTTTTAGCCAAGGACCACAATCTTCCATTTGATCACGAAAATCAGTTTGATTGACATATTTCTGTCAATATTGGCGGAAACCCCGTTCTTTAACTCTTTAAACAGTTTTAAACGTTTTCCCAGAACTTTATGAAGAAAAAGTGTTTGACCTTATTTGTAAGTACATGTCCTAAGCTTCACTTTTAATTCCAAGAAAATTTTTGCAAATTGCATACTTTGGCAGATATTTGCTAAAAACTGATTTTTTGACAATTTGGGACCATCTTTTCGACTACAGCTAGCCGAGCATGGTGCTATAAAGCTTAAAAGCTAAGTGCTAAAAAGTACACAATCCGCTTAAAAAGTCATGGTCAAATTAAGCCGAGACTTGGGTCTTTTCGTGTCCTTATTTACTGGACTATAATAGAAAAAAACCATGTTAAGATTCTGTAAATCAGAAAATAAATGTCAAGAGGCATTCTATATCAGTGCAACAAACTGGAAAATATAAGGCAATGATAAGCAATTACCAAAGAGCACGGTAGTTAGCCTTTTTGAAATGGATAGAATTGGAGAGGTGTAATTCCCAGTATACCGGGTGGTGCATCGTCGTTGAGAACATAGGAAATCCCATGCAGATTTTGAACTGTCCAAATATTGAATCCACTATTAATTTTACAGCTAAGTCGTAAATAGGTTTTTAAAAATCTGCCGATGTTGAATACACATGCCAGATTTAAACAATTTTGGACAAGTCCAATTACAGATATTTTTAAAAAACTGCATCTATTTAAAAATTATAACTGAACAAGTAACAATGCTGTAACGTTTTTAGTTCGTTACATGTCTTTTTTATATATAATATATGATGTCTGGCCTATCATCACCGGATTCCCTATCGTTCAGGTCGGATAATTTATTTAACGCGCTTGGCGTAATTTTTACGTTCTCTACACAACCCTGTTATCGTTTGATATTAAGAAATTGCTTTATTGTCATAAAAAAATTTTACAATTTTGTTGACAAAGCTTAAAAAAAGAATATAAAAAGCATACAAAACTTCACTTAACAATAGAAAAACATATAAAACTAACAGCAAACATACAAAACTAAAACAATACTTTATACAATTATAGAAATTGTACATTGTCAAAAATTTATTTAATTAAATATAAATAAAATATAAACATACATGTAAATAAACAACTGTATATAATGTCAATACTAAATTTAAATGGATAGAAAACAAAATCATTTCTTAAATTTAGTGAATGTGTGTTAAATTTAGAACCCTAGATATTAATAAAAAAATCGTTAACCGCGTAAAAGGCTTTCTCCAGTAAGTATGATCTCAAGGCTCTGCGAAATGCAGGAAAGGATGAAATGGAATTAATTTCAGATGGCAGATGATAGTGCATTTTTTTTTGCATTGTACAATTGGGAACTCTTTACTAACTCAGAGTGAGGGGTTGGCAGATACATGTTATGCTCTGCGTTCCTAATTGGATAGCCATGAACTGGCTCTAGAGAAATACTCGATACGTGCTTGCGAACTAGGCAGACGGATTCGAGTATGAATAGGGAAGGAAGAGTTAATATTTTATATCTTCTAAACAAGTCCCGGCAGTGAGCACAACTGGTTAGCCTCAGTGAATATCGCACAGCTCTCTTTTGTAATTTGAAGATACGCTCAAATTGAGTCGCACAACACGCACCCCAGAATGGAAGTGCGTATCGGAGATGCGACTCATAAAGGGCATAATAGACTGTCCTAGATGTTGACAAATTAAGCACATTAGCAACTGATCTAAGTGCGAAACAGGCAGAACTTAATTTTTTAGCTAAAGCATCGATTGCAAATCCCATTTTAAATAGTTGTCCACAACAAGGCCTAAAAATTTCACAGAATCAACGACGTCAATGGTGGTATTATCAAGTTGAAAAGGTAGCAACGTACTTTTATATGATAAGACTTTAGTTTTAGAGACGTTGAGACACAGATAATTAGAATCGCACCATGTTTTTATGTTGATTAAGTCACTGGAAATGGTTCTATGAAGTGCCGTGGTGTCCGGGCTGCTCCATGTGAAACAAGTATCATCCGCGAAGAGACAGATTTTACCACTGATGTCCAGACTAGCAATATCGTTGATAAACAACAGAAACAAAATAGGACCTAGCACTGAGCCCTGAGGTACTCCGCATTCTATTGGCTTGCAAGAAGACACAGTCTTATCAACCCTCACACGCTGGTTTCTGTTGTTAAGGTAGGACTTAAACCATTCAAGAGGCGTTCCCCTGATACCATAGTATGCAATTTGTTAGTTAGAATGTTATGATTAACACAATCGAAAGCTTTCGAGAAATCACAGAAAATTGTTGCTGTAACGAGACGGTTGTTCAGACTGGAGTATACATTATTAAACAGCGAAAACATAGCGTCATTTGTACATTTGTTACTCAAGAACCCAAACTGAAAGGGGGTGAGTATTTTGTATTTTAGAAGAAATGATACAAGCCTCTTTTTAACCAGTCTCTCCATGATCTTCGATAACGTGGGAAGGAGTGCAATTGGACGATAGTTGGAAGCTTGCTCTTTATCACCTCCTTTATGCAAAGGAATAATTATCGCCGACTTAAGGCAATTTGGAAAAGCACCATCTTCAAATGACATATTAATTAAGGCTGAAAGATGGTTTAATGTACATTCCGGCATACTAGAGAACATTTTAAGAGTAAGTCCGTCAGTCCCTGCTGAAGATTTATTTTTAATATCATTTAATGTATTGTGAAGCTCTGCCAACCCCACAGGCGTAAGGAAGAAACTGTGCAAATTAACATTATAGTCAGAGAGAAATGATAGAGGATCAAGGGAGGGTGAGATAGTATTCACTATATTCTTCGCCACATTTACAAAGTAATTGTTTAGGTCCTCAGGTGAAGTTGAGGTTATGTTGGACGAAGAAACATTACTCCTCAAGTCATTCACAATCGACCATGTTTCT
Source organism: Sitophilus oryzae (assembly GCF_002938485.1). Classification (NCBI taxonomy): domain Eukaryota; kingdom Metazoa; phylum Arthropoda; class Insecta; order Coleoptera; family Curculionidae; genus Sitophilus; species Sitophilus oryzae. Next base: position 5,689,652 of record NW_022145681.1, on the reverse strand, counting down.
TTGGCAATATTACCGGACTCAGTCAACCTCCTATTGTAATAGATGTCCTTGGCGGCTTTTATAGTCTTATGGTAAATTTTCCTGTAAAGTTTCACGTACTCGTGAAAGAAGACACTATCCGAGAATTTTTTTAGGTGAGATAAAGAGCGCATGTTTTTTGCAGATGTACGTAGGCCCTTAGTATCAATACAACCCTGTTATCGCTCTGTGGAGGCGCTGTCAACATCGCTTCTGTCAACTCTCTGTGCTGTGGACTGACTTTTGTTTTTAGCGCTCTGTAGCCTAACCTAACGATCCCGGCTTTTAGAAATGGTAATAATTTAAATCTTGCTGCAAAATCTGAATCAGCTGCCATTTCGAAGCAACAGGTAAAGATGAAATATTATCTTTATTAGATTCGTTATTGTTATTGAATATTTTTATTATTCTCTTAAACTTTACATGTCTTGTATTTTATCATAGTTGTTTTCATAGATATTTAGTACAACTCTTAACACCACTTTCTTTGACATATAACCACTATATATTTACTAGAACTTTACAATGTCATGTACCAGCAAAGAACATCATGAATGAATATAGTCACTAGTTTTAAGTAATAAACAACTGTGTTTTCTTTCTCTGTTCATGCCTGGCGCCCAATATTTCTAATTTCGAGTTATTATTGTTAATTAGTTCTTTCCAGTGAAATACCTTATTCACGACTGCTCTACCAACGAAAAGCTGCCGTTCGCAGTGGTAATGTTTATAAAAAACGCTACAATGCAAAACCAGTCAAATGTCAACATACCTTTAGTTGTCAACCTATGATTTTATCATTGTCAAATGTAATTTGTTGTACTCTCTACACTACTACGTTAGTGTCCCTAAAATATATTTTTGTTACTTAAACTTGTTCGAATTAGGCAAAAGTCTAACGTATAGAAAATACAATTTGACATTCACAAAATCATAGGTTACAACTTAAGAAATGCTGACATTTTCATGGTTTTGCATTTTACCTTTGTTCAGTTTTAATTTAAAAATAGATGCAGTTTTTCTTAAATTAGTTAAAATCGGCTTGTCCAAAATTGTTTAAATTTGACAGATGTATTCAGCATGCGCAGATCTTTAAAAACCCTATTTTTTACGACTTTGCTGTAAAATTATCAGGGGAGCCAATTTTTGGACAGTTCAAAATTTGCATGGGAATTCCTATGTTTCCAACGACGATGCACCATCTGGTATAAGAATTCCCCGTTTATAAAAGCAAACTTTATTATTATTTATTTTTTAGTTTCAGAATATACAAAGATCTATAAAAATTTTATACTCTTATCAGATCAAATTTGTCTCGATCTGTGTAATAAAGCAACAATGGCTGTGATTTGTTACGCTACTGATTTTTCCTACCCTTCTGAAACCAAAGCCGCTTATTTAACTGTCTTTATTTTTTACAACGTCATAAAATCCGTTCAGTATGCTGCACCTTATAATCGATTCCCATTTGCCCCGAGTAGAACACTAAAAGATTACAAACTAGAAACTGTTTATTGCTAGAAACACTAGCCTGATGAATTTAAAACATTGTCGGTGAATAATGGGCCGCATAATTCTAGTATTAAGAGTATAATAGATTCTATAGATTTATTAAAAGTTCAGTCAAGTAAATAAGTTCCAATATTAAAAAAATTGTGTATGCACTATGTACGCATATTTGAAATGAAACTTCTTACTAGCACCTAAAAATTTTGAAGAATATATATTTTTATGAGTGCTTCTTATAAACTTCAAAAAATTAGAGTTAATATAAAAAGGTATACTATTCTAGCTTTATAATTTTATAATGTTTTTTTAATTTGTGTATCAGCAACATACTGATATGTATACTTGTATGTGTCATATACCGGTTGCGTCTCAAAAGTGGCTCACCCCTAACTAATTTATAACTAACTAATAACTTTTATTTTTTCAGATAAAGAAACGAGATTTGGTATGTTAGTATATGACCTAAATTAGGATGGATTTACCTGTTCAATCGTCTTTGGTAACTTCCTGTTTCACCAGAAATGACTACAACTTTTGATTTTTAAACCCTCAATATATTTGTACTTTATTCGATAGAAAAGGATATTATAGAATGATATATCATATATCAACATTTAAGATTTTCGTTTACAAAAAAAAATTATTTTAAATTTTAATCTAGAGTGCTATGGGTGTGTTAAAAACATTAATTAGAAGAAAACTCACAAATTATCAAACTTAATTTTTAATCAAGGAACCTTGGAAAAATAGATTTGATCATCTAATGTTTTTCGTATCTTGTCCTGGCAGGTTAAAACATGCACAAATCGTTGTTTTAATCATATCTCAATTTTTTCAAATGGTAGCATATTTGGAATAAGCATTTTTTTATGAATAATTTGGTACCAAACACTTTGTATTTCGAGTCAAATTGTCATTATGAACCGCATGTTACAATGTCAAATAAACCATATGCGAAAATGTCAAAAGTTGACATATGATATGTCATTCTACTCAGAGTGTCATTTTCTATCGAATAAAGTAAAAATATACTGAGGGTGCCATTTAAAAATCAAAAGTTGTAGTCATTTTCGGTTAAATAGGAAGTGACCAAAAATAATTAAATACCATCAATCAATCCTAATTTATATCATATACTAACATACCAAATCTCGCTTTTTTATGTAAAAAAATAAGAAAGTTATATGGGTGAGCCACTTTTGAGACGCACCCGGTGTATTATCAGAATATATCAAAATAATAGTTTTTTATTGCAAATATATTTTTCATAAAAATTCAGAATTTTATTTTTAAATTGTTTTAATTGTTCATTTCAGTAGCGATATTCTCGTACAAATTTACGGCAATATATTTTGTTTTTAAGCTACCTTCAATTGCTAAAAATTCCCTCTGAAATATACTAAATCAATTATAGGAAATAAAATTCGCTAAAGTATTTTTCGCTGTAAAACAACGTAATTTATAAAAACTGGCTTTGTTGGAATAAAAATTTAAAAAAATACAGGTTTTGAAATGTTAAAAAAAATACCTTTAATTTTTTAATTTGTTTACCATAACATATATGGACATGATACACAATTACTATATTTTTTTTACCTAAATAAAATTACTGAATAATATTACTACTAATAATAAAATAAACGTTAATGAGGAAATAAAGGCACAGTATTCTCAGTGGATGATATTCGTTATTATGAACTCACAGTGAACGTTTGCTAAAATAAGATTAGTACATTTATATAAATAATCAATCTAAAACATATTTTTGTGCTTAAAATTTGTTTTGCGTTGTGTATTTTTGTTTATAGCTATACATTTTAAATAAGTTCATAAAGAAAAATATAAGCTCATAAAAAGAACATATTTATTAGAAACTTACAATAAAATTTTAGTCAATTAAACACGTTACCTGGAATTTTACTTACTGTATAACAGTAAAGATTCAACTTGTTTAATATATATTAAATTATTTCGAAGCATCAATTATATAAGGTTAGTCTTGGGTCGAGATTTCCATATGTAAGAAAAGTACAATGCGTTTATAATGTACTGAACAGAGAGAGAACAGTAAACACGTTGCCAAACCTATGAAATATCCCGAGAAACTGTGAACATTGCTAAGAGACGTGGAAGGGGATATAGCAGATTTGACCCAATCAGTAGTCCCTCTGTCAGTACTTAAAGTTCTAGGGAAAGGTGTACATCATGCGATCAGCTTCACGATTTAATTACGTCTCGTGATACTTTATATGTTTATTTATTAACGAATCGTTGTAATTTTCCCTATAGCTTGAGAATTTTTAAGTGCAAGTTTTTTAAGTGCAAGTTAGAGACACTTGCATTTTTTGTAAAAATAAGTGGAATTGAGTTGGTGTTCGACAGTGGTCGCGCTATTAGAACTCTGGATTCAAAAATAGGTATCTCGAAATCTATTAAAAATAATTGATTGTAATTTTTCAAAAACTTTCTTCACAGACAGTATATAAAAATATAAATAAAAAAGTTACACGATTGCTGAAAACTGATATTCACTAAAAGTAAGGGTTGTTTAAAATTTTAAAATGGAAAAAACAACCTTATCGAATTTTTCTTATTTAAACATATTGTAAATGATCGGATCAAAATAAAAAAAAGCTTCAATATCTAAAGTGGCTCTTAAGTTATGGCGTGTTATGTGTTAAAAAGTCGAGTATTTAAATTATCGCGATTACTGACATTTTCTCGTTATAAAAAAAATGGACATCTTAACAATATTCTTATAATTCCATTTCAAATGCTCAGAAACATATCTAATGATTTTATCTAGTTACCTTTTTAAAATAAAGTCTGAAAAATAGGCGGTTTACAATCGTGATTTTACTTTACTTCATAGGGAAAGGCGTACCGACAACAACGCAACAGCATGCCGTCGCATTTCTCTCACTCCGATTTAATAAGATCCCAATGCGATTTACTTCCACGCACGTAAACACCGACCCAAAAGTAACAGTTTCCAGCGCGGTATACACCGGGTGTTTTTTAAAAGTGGGTCACCCCTATAACTTTTTTATTTTTTGAGATTTGGTATGTTTATAAAACATAAATGAAGATTGTCACTTTCTGTTTATATTTGAGGGGTAGTTTCATCTCGTTGGAATTTGACTTTCGAAAAATCCGTTTGCCAAAAATAAGCTTTTTACGTCAAGCAATTTAAGCAAAATCGTGGCTAACCAATTACCTAACTTTTTGGAACACCCTGTATGATTTTTTAAAAAATTTCAAAATATGTAAAAAAACAAAATAAATTATGTGTGTCCAAGCGTTTTCCCGAAAGACTAACCGTTTTTTAAATAACAAATATTGTAATATTTGAGGGGCGTTTTCACCCAATTGGAATGTGAGATTTGAGAAATCCCTCCTTATCGAACCTCTACACCCCACAGTCAATCCGTTTGGAAAAAATCAGCTTTAAACGTCAAGCAGTTTAAGCAGAATTGTGATTACTAAATGGTCATATTTTATGAAACACCCAGAATATTTTTTTTTTAAATCTTAAAATATGTAAAACAACAAAATAAAATATACGTGTTTAAGACTTTTTCCGAAAAACTCACCGATTTTTAAATAAAAAATATTCTAATATTTGAGAGGTGGTTTCACCCCCTCAGAATTCGAGTTTCGAAAAATCCCTTCTTATCGAACTCTAAAGACAATCCGTTTTCCAAAAATCAGCTTTTTACGTCAAGCGCTTTAAGCAGGATCGTGATTAATCCATGACCAGATTTTTCGAAACACCCTGTATACATTTTTAAAAAAATCTTAAAATATGTAAAAAAAACAAAATAAAATATACGTGCTTAAGCGTTTTTTTTTCGGAAACTTGACCTTTTTTAAATAAAAAAATATTGTAATATTTGAGGGGTGGTTTCACCCCCTTGAAACTGGAATTCCCCGAAAAATCCCTTCTTATCGAACCTCTACACCCTAGAATCAACCTGTATGCCAAAATTGAGGTTCTTACGTTGAGTGGTTTGAGCAGGATCGTGATTAATCAGTGAGTCAGTCACTTCAAGGTTTTATATATTAGTATAGATTATAGGATACTGTGTAAGACTATAAAACTAATAAACTTATCCATAAATTAAAGACAATTCACAGTCTGGCTGCGTGCAGTAAAAATCAATCAAACTGTCACCTGTTCGCATTTAATACGCTTTATCTAAGCCGTCTAATGCTTAACCAAACCATAATTTCACATCTAGCGTTTCAATAAAGTTGTTTTTCTCGAAGACAAACTGCGAGAAAACAAAAAGTTTCCGTTCCAGAATTTCACCCCAGCAAACACCATAATTTATCGGCAAAGTTCTAGACCTTTGAAAAAATGTCTCTTTTTCTTGCTCATTTTTTGTTTGGGAAAGGTGTTTGTAATAGTCAACGTATGCACCCCAAAAAATTGTTATGAGTTTTGAGATAATAAAATCCGACAAATGTATATACAGGGTGTGAAAAAAGTTTGCAACGAAAGGAATGTTGTATAATATTTATAATAGAATGAAATGTATAAGTATATGGCATCAATTTAACATGTCCTGTTATAAGCAAACTAATTTTGTTGTAAGTTATTTTATTTATTGTCATACGGAAAATCAAGATTAGCCCGTATATTGATCAAATTTGACCCCCCTCTTATCTCTTTCTTGTCTATTATTCGTTAATCCAACCATGTTTTTATTATATTTAAAGAATGCATTATTGCTGATTGAGAATTTTGCATTTAAATTTCAAATAACGCAAAAATCTCTACAGACCAACTCTTGCCAAATTATAGGTTATTAATCATCACACACAGCAACATACTTATACGACGATATTCGTCAAAAAATAAAAAATATAAAATAAAATAAGATTTTTTGAGAATTGTGGTATGGGTCTTTATTGATTGTAATTTTTTTTGTTCCCTACCCCTCGTCAGAGGTTTTACTTTTACAGGTTATTTTGTTTTTCAAATAGAAATGATAAATATTTTGCGTTTTGTAAATTGGACTGTGTTATTACCTGTGTTTCGTGTTTTTTTTAATTAAGTGGAGGAAAACTCGAGGGAAAATTAAGTGTTGACCACGGTGTTGACCCATGTGACAGATTAAATATTTAGAAAAAAACAGAGTGGGACTTGAAATTAATTTAAATAAATAGTGTTAAAATGCCTAAAACAAAAAAAAATATTAAGTGTGGCCTATCATTGCACGCAGGAGACAGAGTTCTTTCAAAACCTGAAATAAAAAATGCCAGGTCCGTATTTAAAAAAAAATAAGTTGACCTCTGTATCTCACAAATTATCAGCTAATTTGAAAATCTATAAATACTGTCAGATAGCCCTAATAAAGTGGTTTGGTTTAATATACATAGGATTGACTGACGCATTCAGTTGTTTTTGGTCACTTCCTGTTTCACCGGAAATGACTACAACTTTTGATTTTTAAATGGCACCCTCGGTATATTTCTACTTTATTCAATAGAAAATGACACTCTGAATAGAATGACATATCAAATGTGAACTTTTGACATTTTCGCTTCAAAAAAATCGTATTTTAAATTTCAATCTAGAGCGCCATGACTGTGTTAAAAACACTAATTTTTAATCAATGAGCTTTGGAAAAATAGTTTTGATAATCTAAGGTTTTTCGTGTCTTGTCCTGGCCGTTTTGTCATATATCAACATACCAAATTTCGTTTTTTTATCTAAAAAAATAAAAAAGTTATAAGGGTTTTGAGACGCACCCGGTATAGTTATCAAATTTTTGAAAATCAATTTTCTAGTCTGTATTACTTGAGTTTTTTAATAACTTAAAAAATGCAAAAACTAGTATTTGTTGCAACTCTTTTAGAAGTAGTTACTGCAAATAATTTGCGGTATATTCTGATTTAAATGTATTTAAAGGTATTTGATGTACAGACGAAATAAATATAATAGTGCTAGAGATTTGTAGACTTACTTTATTCAAAGGTTTTCCTCTAATTATTTTCCGTATAGAATTGTGCATGTAATACTTGCTACATATTGCTCTCCATGTAATACTTGCTACAGTATAGCCTAACAAGTGCAAAAGTAGGTATGTATATGTGAAACGACACAAGAAAAGAACTCTTTGATAGTTAAATTTATTCAGAAAATGTTCCTTTTTCGACATGCCTCAATCTGAAAAATGTTGACTTTGTATGCAATTCCCAATACAACTCCAACAAAGTAAAAATACAAAAAGTATACAGGGTGGTCCGAATTATATTGGGGAAAGGTAGCATATTCTGCAGATAAAAATAAATAAAAAAGTCGTATAAACTTATGTTCTAAAATGCTTCCTTTTTGAGATACAGTAGGGTTTTTTAGGGTAGAAATTTTTTAAAAAAAATTTTGGACTAACGTCAATATTTAGATAAAAATTAGTATATGGGGGTGTTTTTACATGAAATTTGATTTAGATGTCAGAATTACCCGCTCATGTAGGGGGCACCACCTACCTTGTATTATAGGTCCACCATATATAATTAAATATAAAAATTAGAGAATAAAGTTCTGAAACAACACAAGTCTGTTTCAGTTTTTGAAGTGAACACGCCGCGGACTTGGCACTTCACGGCCTTGACAGACAAGTTAGCGAGAAAAAAAAGTGGTAAGGATAACACGATCGAACACCAAAAAACATTTCATTTAAAGCTAAGAAAATAATTATAATAAACTTGATACTGAATACCTCTTATGCTACAATTTAATAATCTTCGTGTCTATTACGGTTTCCGAGATACCAATGCTCGTATCGAATTTGTGGCACCCTGTATAGTATAGTATATTGAAATGGAAATTAATATAGAAAGTGGCTCACCCCTATAACTTTTTTATTTGGTCAAATAAAAAAACGAAATTTGGTATGTTAGTATATGACATAAATTAGGATTGACTGGCGTATTGAGTTGTTTTTTGTCACTTCCTGTTTCACCGAAAATGACTACAACTTTTGATTTTTAAATGACACCCTCGGTATTTTTTTACTTTACTTGTTAGAAAATGACACTCTGGATAGAATGGCATACCATATGGCAACTTTTGACATTTTCGCTTAAAAAAATCTATTTTAAATTTCAATCTAGAATGTCATGAATGTATTAAAAACACTAATTTTAATCAAGATGCCTTGGAAAAACAGATTTGATGGTCTATTGATTTTTCGCATCTTATCCTGGCCAGTTAATGCCCATATCGTATTCGATATAAAAATTATTAAATAATTTATATTAAAAATCGCAATCGCAGTTTCAATTGCGATTGGAGAATCGCAGTTTTGCTCATCTCTATTGGTTAGGTTCAAAATTTCTTCTCTTTTTTTAATTAAGGCCTCAGCTACTAGGACTATCCGGACATTCTCTTAAATAAATAAGGGGCATTAAAATTATTAGACATTTGCATAAAAGTGTGTATTTTGGGTGGTGTTCTACAAAATTTGCAGGCTATTGAGGAAACAAAAATTGTGCAGAAATAAAATGAAAAAAATGCTTATATTAAAACAGCATTATATTATTAGTCTAGGAGCTAGCCTATGTCACGTGTGCCGTTGTATGTTCCCTAAATTTTGTTGCGGGGATTTGTTAAGCATCTCTAGGAGTAATTGACAAAATTGGTCACATCGTCCAAACATGGTCATTTGGTCGCCATATTTTAAAACGGCTGCCAAATTCTAAAAAAAAATGTTTTACTATATTTCCGTAAAAAGTGCTCCGATTTTGCTTTTTTAAAGATCAACTTACTCCTCTTATGAAGAAAAAAATTGTAATTATTACTCACAAGAATGTGTAATTTCAATAAAATTAAAGAAAATATTCCAAATTCCTCCGCTAAGTGGAAATGTTAAAAATATCCCAATAACTAATAAATTTGTCAGTAAATTAATTACAATTTTTTTTTCAGGCGATTACAAGACACCCCTTCCTGTGGATATTGACGCTTACTGGGCCTCCTGTCAAAACAAAGAATTATTTCAGTCATACTTTGTTGACTGTCACTGCATCTATTCCCATTTACCTGGGTGGCGTTGCTAAAGATGTTAATGGCAGAATTGAAGAAGTACGTTGGAATCTGATCATGAAGAAGCGGATGACAGAATGCTAACCCATATTTCTCACATGATACTGACTACAAACGTAAAGAACGTAGTTATTTGTTCTACCGATACTGATGTTTTTGTTAGTGCACTTTACCACTACTTGCAGAAGTTGAAAAGTGCAGGACTTAAAGAGCTTTATGTTGCCTTTGTAGTAGAAAAAACGTTGCGGTATATTTCACTTCGCTCGTTTGATGGCAGATTGCCACTTAATGTTTTAACAGCTTTACCTGCTATTCATTCTTTAACCGGTTGCGATACTACAAGCAAGGTTAGTACAAAATTAGCAGCTCTGGATGTAGCAAAATCGTATGCTGAAAAGCTCTTGTTAGAATTTGGTAAAGAGCCATTAAATGAAGAAGTGGGAAAACAAGCAGAAGAATTTTTGGTTCGTGCACTTTTATCAAACTTGAGTAGAATGGATAAGTCGCGTTTCCATCAGTTCCATCATAAAAAAATACGGAACATTCAAGATTTGGCCCCTACTTCAAGATCAATCCGTCTTCACATAAAACGGAGCTACTTGCAATGCTACAAATGGATTTATGCTTTAGAACCATGTGAAAAACTTAATCCGTTGAACTATGGTTACATAGAAAAATATGGTATTTTGATTCCACAAGTAAAAGACGACCCAAAGGAAGACTTTTCTAGCCCATGTAGTTGCCAGATGTGCTTCAGAGAAACTGTATGTCCCTGTAAATAATGTGTTGCGACTTTTGTAAATGTAAAAGTAGTGTTTTAGACCAATGCAAGAACCCTCATACATAACTTAGTAAGTTTTCTGCTTAAACATCTTAATTTTTTGCATTTGAAAAATTTTACTTGTTGCGCGTTTGTTTGCGAATACATCTTATGCATTTAAATATACTTTTATTATTTTGAAACGAATTTTTATTAGTGCTTAAAAACGCGCCATGGTTCCATATTTTTAAATTATACTTTCCTCAAAAGGACTACTGTTAAAAAATATGTATTCACAAAATTTGTTTGCGGTCAAAAAATCAGTTAATAACCTTTAAAACTAAAATCCCGACCGTTTGTTAGGAAGATATTAAAATATATAAGAAATTAGTAACATGGTTTTTTTAACTATTGCGACTAAATGACCACGATCTGGAGCATGTGACCAGTTGGTTTTTAAGCTCTTATACATATTTAATAAAACGCCGCACAAAAACTTAGGGGACATGGGCTAGCGCCCGCACTATATGTCACTTTTTCAAGCATGTCACTTCAAATCACACACCCACTTCAAATGTACACCCATAGTGTACACACTGTTTTTTTTTACTTTAACAAAATTAAATGGCCTGTTTAAATTTAAACGAACGCAACTTAAAAACCGTTTGCTTACACTCGAGCAATTCGACTGGTCGACAAAGAGTAACAATGTAAACAAACTTGGTCGTATTTGTGTAAGTTTCTGCATTCATCCGTGAGTACGCGAATCTTCAAACGAAATTCCTACTCGATATGAATAGCGCTAGTTTAGCAGAGAGCAAATTTGTTCTAATTCACTTCTGTCCTAAACCGAATTTGGTAATTAAATCGCTATTACGAATTAGTAAATGTTGCCAATAATAAATTAAACGGAACAGATAAATGAAAAGCGCCTAAAGCTAATTGAATTAATTGAGGTGGAACTTTGCGTTAAACGCGTTCGATGTTTTATAAACGTAAACTGAAAAACAGAGGCTTGATATTATATTACTGCAGAAGTGAGACAAACGATAAATAAAATATTAAGGTTCATTTGCCTGTAGGTTTTTTTTGTTTCAAAATTCACACTAGTCTAGACGGACACCCAACAATGTTGCCAAGTTATAGTCGGTTGTTTATTGTGTATCTAATGCCGGGTCCAGTCCAAGCAAACAAAACAACGACAAGAGAGAAACATTCATGTTTTACTACAAAATTGCGACAAATCCAATACATTTCTGCGACATTTTTGTCTCATTTTTGTTTTGTTTCAAAATTCAAAGACTTTTCAATGTCCCGTCTCGAGTCGGTAAAGATCAAAGTGTCTATGTTGTGTTTGTATATTTTACGACAAGTTGTCGGTGCAGTGTGCATGGCGTGTGCTGGCCCAGTGGCGGATACAGTAATTTATTTTAGGGGAGGGCCAAATAAAATATAATGTAGAATATGCTTTTCAGGGCGCCATTTTTAACCCAAAAACTTAATATTTAATCTGATTTATAGATTTCAAAGAGGGCCCGGGCTCTATGGGCCCCCCTCTGTATCCGCCACTGTGCTGGCCGACAGTAGGAGATCAGTGAAATCACACATGGAAGTGAATTCCCCATTTTTTGTCTCAAGTTTGTCTTGTTTGTATCTCAAAATCGTGTTTCCTTTTTGTCACCTTGGTCTGCACCTCGCATAATGTTTACAAAATCAAGATACTAATTTAAAATTTGATTAAAAATTAATTTCAAATATTTTTATTTGTGAAAATATAAGACACTTTAATAAAAAACTTTTGATAAGCTACCAGATCTTAATTTTCATTACATTTTATTCAAAGTGGACGATAACCAAATCATCTAGATCAATATTTTTACTATTTTTTTTAATTCAAATATTATATTTTGTTTATAAAAGTATAAGATATATTAGTAGTAATTACTTTTGATAAAGTATTAGATTCACATTTCCACTATAACTAGACGAACCATCTCAAAATGAAAATCTCAAAGAATGAAAAAATGCTGATGAATTATTATGTATTAAAATGCGTAAATACTAACCTATCTAATAAAAAGTAAAGTTAATTTATAAACAATGTTGAATAATTTTTTTATTATAATGAGTTATGAGATATTTTGTTTGTTTTTGGTTCAGATGGTTTAATAAGTTTTCTGGGGTTTATCAAAGGGTTTATCTAAGCTTCTTTTTTGTGGTAAAAAGTTTTCTGTTTGAATAATACCGTATGATAGAAAAAAATACGGCGTCTGGAAATGAATAGAAATAAAAAAGTTCTAATAGTATTATTGGCGCGATGAGCGAAATATTGTGTAACTGTGATTTAGTTTTAAGTTTTTAAAATGTGTGACTGGGTTAACACTACATATTTTAAACAAACTGTGTTTTCTATTCACTCATATTATTATTATAAAATTGGAATTATATCTACGTTTAAGGTATATTTTTAAATTGATTGTTGTAATTTGTAATTAATAATTAGATCACCGCGCGTAATCACTGCGACCTTACAGATCTCTATGGTGTGTTCCCCTTTTTTGAGTTTAGCGGGTTATCATACAGTCTCAGTGTTTTGACAAAAACCAGTATCTGAGACGGCTACACAGAGGCCAGCTCTCCATCTTCGACATCAGCCGCAACAAAGTTTGTGGCACGAATGGTTGTCGTCTCGACGCACTCACTGATAAGGTGTTCTAGCGTTTCCCGATTTTCCCCACAGAATCTGCATTCGCCGTTGTTTCTGAACTTCAATCTACTGAGGTGTTCGTTGAACAGACAGTTTCCTGTTAGAAACCCCGTGACATTCCGAAGTTTGTTCTTACTTAAATCATGGAAAATCTTTGATTTTCCTCGGTCGTAAGTTCTGAGAAAGTTTTTCGAGTGTCTTAGACCGTTCCTCTGTAGGCTGGTTTCCGCTTGGAAAGCAGAACGGTTCAATTAATAACTAACACTATCCTTTTATTTTTAATATAAGGAAAGTATTCGACTTGAACAAGACACATGGGTTGTCGAAACGTTGTCATATAGAAATAAATTCATAAACATTAACATATTTTAAATTTTACACAAAAAATAACGACCTAAAGCCAAGAAAAATCTTCCCTAAAAATATATAATATATACAGGTCGAAGAAATCTCAAACTACAAAAACATCTAAAATTCGAGTAGTTCCCGAGATATTCGAGAAAACCAAAGAAATGAAGGTTTCGAAGTACAAGTTTTATTTTTTTCTGGCGTTATTTGATAAATTATACCAAAACTAAAAATATACTTTTATTGCCACTTTTTTCAGCTACATAACAGTGTTTCCAGATTGGACATCGTTTTTTTTTCTTTTGACCGCCATTATCAACCTTATGTTGTCTTATAAGCCCTCCATATTAGATTTTTACACGTCTAAAAAAATTAATGTATTGCGATTCTAACTATATTAACGTTATGCATGGCAGCTTTTAAAGGCCAAAAATATTTTTATCCTTGAAAAATAAAATGCACTGGTAGCACGATTATCAAACAACGGAAGACCTAAGGGAAAATATTATAAGGCAGTTTGGAACTATTAGAAAAAGGAGTAGAACTAATAGATATTCATTGCAGTTCTAACAATGCACAAGTTGTGCATAATGGCTTTTAAACGTTAATAATTTGTAAAAATAGTTTTTTAATAAGCGGCTTTAGTTAAACAACGTTTAGTTAAAATTTTATTGCAAAATTGACAAAATTGACAAAAATAGCGCCAATATTTTTTTTTCTATAAAGTACTCAGCTGTTGCCTGTATATTTTATAAAACAAAATACAGTGAAAATATCAAACCATAAACCTGATATTGAGCTTTTTCTGACCGCTGAGCTGCCCTATATTGTACTGGCATCTAATTTAAGATACAAAAAAAACACTATAATAAATATATCACGCTATTATATTCCAAATAAACTCTATCAAAATTGTACCAGCGTATCCGACAACGACGCGACGCGACGGGGAGAAAGCTCCAAATCCAATTTGTCTGGCAGACGTTTGGCTCGACTTACATCAAACTGGAAAATGTTGGATTTATTGGGAATATGCATGGTGCATATCGCTCCGTAACTTAATCTAGACAAGACTAGAAAAGGCTGAAAAGGGATACGAAAACGTACACACTTCTATTTTCGTAGATGTGACATGACGTTTGTATTGAGTGAAACGTGCCAAACATTCAGGTCTGAATATAAAATTTCCTAGAATTTGCTATTTTATCTTTAAGTTCGAAATAACACATCAAGTCCTGACAAAATGTCTTTCTTAAAGAAAAAATATTGTGTGTGCATTATGTTAGTGTTACAAACTTTCAAAATAAACAAAAGAGGACAAAGAAGGACAAAGAAGAAGGGCAAAGAAGGCACAGGCGAAATATTTTTGAAACCTTGCCTAAATGTCTAGTATTTACCAAAATTTTATGTCAATAACGGTATGCGATTGATGGTCTTTCTTACTTTCTTAAAAACTTTATACTCAAAACTTGTTAAAATAAAACAAACCATTTTCAACAAAATTTATTTTTTCAAAACATAAGCTAACAGTAAATAAACATAAAATAGTTAAACATGTTTATCGCTTCCACAAATATTTCTTATACATAAATATTTCTTCCTTCCACAAATGAGTGGGAGTAGCGAAAGACACAGATTAACATTTTTTTAAAGAATTGTAACAATAAACAAATATTTTGTAGATTTTGAGTTTGGTATGTAAAAAAGAGGACTTTTTCAATACGTAAGAGAAAAGAGGACAGTGAGATCAAAAAGAAGACTGTCCTCTGGAATAGAGGACGGTTGGCAACCCTACATTATGTGCGCATATTTGAAGTGCAACTTCTTCTTACACCCGTCTATCTGGTCTGTCCGTCTGACCGTCTACCCGTCTGCCTGTCTGTCCGTCTGAGGACTCCATTCGGGTACCTCTATCTACATGCCGAGTTTGGTTTCAATCGACCTATAATTAAGAAAAATCCTGATGATTTCGTTCATTTAGAGGCATTGGTTCAAAACGTCGAAGGCGTCATACCGTAGCCCGTCACCAATTAGATCAAAACCGACCCACATTTTTCTTCAATATCAAATCCTTAGTCCCACCTTGATTAAGATCTAAACAAAACGTCGTATCCAATTTTGCACGGTAGGACCGTGTGCAACGCCGCTGACATAGCCTACCCACCAAATTTGGTCGCGATCGGACGACATCAATTTTTGTCGTTTCTTACGTCAAAACTAACTGTCACAGTGACACGTGTCGTACAAGTTGGCCTTGGTCCAATCTATCGACACGTTACGGATAATAATACACCGAAAACAGGTTAAAACGCGAATTACCCAAGAGCAACCGTATAAACCGATTCTTGTTTTAGTATTATATCCTTTGTCAACATGGATAGTAGTATAAAAAGTTTAAACAAGTTAAAGATATGTTTTAAGGAAGATTTTTTTTTAAATCGCAGTTACGAAAAGTGCTAATACCGGCTATTTAAACAGTGATGATTACAAGAATATAATTGAATGTGTTAAGTTGGTAAAAAATACAGTCTCCAAAACTTCTCAACAACATAGTCGTTTAAAACGTTATGATGAGTGTACCACAGGCGGCGTTGAAAAGTTGATTCCGTTGTCTGTACCATTTACTTTTTATTTTTACAAAATCAATGTCTGTACTGTTAACATATACAATTTGTCTATAAACGTGTTGTTTAGTAAAATGTCAAATATTGTACCGAACTAAAATAGCAGGTGATACGCCGCTAAATAACTTTTGATGCTGATGCGTCTTGAAAGCTAAATTTCTTCTTCTTCTTCTTCTTCTTCTTCTACTACTAAACTAAGTTTGTATAATTGAGACTAAAATCTAAAACAGCTAATAAAGTGACCTCAACTATACTAAATATATTTTGTATATTCGGTGCACCACTGATCCTTCACGTTTATAGAGTAAACGGTATTTGTATTTTTTGTAAATAAAAATTTATGTAATAAAATTGCATCTCATTTCTTGCACACGACACGAATGTGATATTAATTGTTCGCGTAACATATTATCCGGCTAATTCGCGAAATAGTCAAGTGTTAACAGATGTAATCAATCATATCGTATAATTCGCGTTCTAACCGGAATTTGCAAACATTTTTCAAATATATTTGTTTCTTTTAGCTTTAACTGACTGTGATGGTTAATTCGCATTTTAGTGGGTTAATTCGCGAATTAGCTAATTTTGAGTATTACCCGTAACAGAGACATATCAAATTTAAATTTCATTTAAATTGGATGATTTTTTGATTTGATTCATTGATTCATGAATAGATGGGGCCCTTTGAGATGTCTCGGAATGTAGTAGTAGAGATCAACTTTTGAACTTGACACCATATATGCTAGAGTAATAATTGCCCAACAGACAATAATAATATGATTTTAATAAACATATACAAATGATACTATTTCTGTTGACTAGGATCAATAGCCAAGGTAGACTTTTAATATGAAAAAATGTTAGTGTCTTCTTCAAAAGCGAATATCTCCAAGAAATATAATGCTTAAGATTAATCAGAAAAATATCGAGAGAGATCCACATAGATTGTAAAATTATTTTTAAATTCATTGCTTTGTTTAGGTACTTCACAGGTTGTTTCAAACTTTTACCAAAATATTTCCTTCGTATAATTGACAAATGGCAACTTTCAGTTTTAATTTAGAAAGAGATACTAAAAAGTCAAATAATTTAGCTACAAATTTCTTATAAAATCATCAAAATCGATCCACTAGAACACTATATATAAAACTTTAAAACATGAAAAAAGGTGCCCGTTTTTTGTGTCGGTGAGTATACCTATATTGAAATCTAAATACTATCTTTTTAAGCGAATTTCGTTAAGCGAATGTTGAAAACAATTTAATACATTTTAAGTAATTGTAGTAAAATATAAATAAAATAGAAATTCTTTTAGCAAAATTGTTACAATGTGTGCAATATAAAGAAATAAATGTAATCCTTACAATCGTAGTAAAACTACAATGACACACATTCTAAAACCACTCCTTTAGAAATGTGGACTGCGCTTTCTTCCATTTAAAAGACGAGAAAATTGGGATTTTTACGACATACGCTTTAACGCTATATCTAATATAAAAAAGAGGTGAAAAGCGTTCCCAAATTGTATTCGAAGATGTGTGTTAAATTGTGAAATAAATACCGTATGATCGCGAATGATTGCGACATTGACAAAATTACTTTTTTATATTTTCAATCACGTCGCAAAAATTAACACTTTTGTGACGTTTGAAAAAAAATACAACCTTTTTAAGGCCAATTGGCAAAAAGCGACAACCCGTATACAGGGTCCGGCAATAGTGCGTCGGGCTCCTAAAATAAAAAACTTGGGAATTTTGTTTAAGTGCAGACCTCAAGTATGTACTATGATGTATTTCAGGAAAATATTTTAACTTCTATAGGGTGACTAAAAAAAGTGTGAGTAGATCGGGATAATTTTTTTTAAATGAAACACTCTGTATATTATTGCATTTTTGGCTTCCTTTCAGATCACTTTACATAATCCTAAGACATGAGTGAATATATTTCGATAATTTCAGAGATATTAATAAATAAATAAAAATTATATATTTTTCAGCCTTTCTTAAAAAAATTATTAATAACACAAGAACTGTCCTGAAATCAAAACTATATTAGATATTTACTTTAAATGATCTGTACTTACTTTACTATAAATATGGAAATCGTAAATCATACAGGATGTTCAAAATTCTACGCCAAACTTTCTAAAATATCAAATAATTTTTCTTTGTTTTTTTAATTGTAACACCCTGTATATTATATTTTTAATAGATGGAGAATTAAAAAATTAACATGTTTTGCGTTTAGAGTATTTAAAATTTTATAACGGTTTCGCAGATATTCCCGGTTTTGTATTTTATATAGCATTTTCCACAGTAAATTTTTATCAAAATGATTTTTCTCCTATTTTACCATTGAAAGCGCCATATGAAATAATACTGCGTGTGTCCGCAAAACTATTCAAAATTTTGAAATACTTTAAATACAAAAAATTTTCATTTTTTAATTTTCCATCAAATAAAAAAATAATATAATTTTCCATTTAAAAAAAACGAAGAAAAATTATTTTATATTTTTGAAAGTTTGGCGTAAAATATTGAACATTCTGTATGATTTACGATTACCATATTTATAGCAAAGTAAGAACGGACAATCTAAAGTAAATATCGAATATAGTTTTGATTTCAGAACAGTCCTTGTATTTTTAATATTTTTTTTAAGAAGGGTTGAAAAATATATATTTTTGATTTATTTTTTATTATCTCTGAAACTATCGAAATTGATTTACTCATATCTTAGGATTATGTAAAGTGATCTGAAAGAAAGCCAAAAATGCAATAATATACAGGGTGTTCCATTTAAAAAAAAATCATCCAGATCAACTCACACTTTTTTGAGCCACCCTATAGAAGTTAAAATATTTTCCGGAAATACATCCTCATACATACTTTAGATTTGCACTTAAACAAAATTCTCAAGTTTTTTATTCTAGGAGCTACAGATGCCCGACGCACTATTGCCGGACCCTGTATAATACAATTTGAAAATCGAAAAAATTAAATATAATTACAAAGGCCGAGTTACTTTCATTTGAGGTACAAAATTTTGTAATTTCCTTTGATAATATCCATCGAATATTGGATCTAGTATATCCTGTAGGTTATTTATTACTAGCCTGACAAAGGAATACACTAGAACTTTTCCCGATCCATATTTCCAAACTCGATTAGTTCCTGAGCCCTAATTCGATGTTGCGGTTTAATTCCTGTGTTCCGTCGAGAACCTCCACCACCGGCAACACGGCCTCGCAGAAATTAAATTTATTTTGAGGTTATGCGATTATTCAGAAAATGTTTTGAAATTGCGTTAGCGAAATTGAATTTTGCGGCATTGGCCGGGTTAGACGTATCCAACTTATAAAACACAAATAGAGTATAAGCATTAAATAAAAGTGGTAAGGAAGGAGTATAATATAAACAAACTTATAATAGTAATAATATCGACTCTGAAATTCAGCACAGAATTACCAGCGCCTCAAGAGCATTCTGGAAATTAAAAGACAGGTTTTTCTACAATCATGATCTGAGCACAAAAACGAAACTTGCAGTGTACCGAGCAATAATAATCCCCACCATGTTATATGGAAGGTTAGGTTATATTTTATCAAGAAAAATGAAGCAGTATCAGCTGGTGGAAGGAATGATTAGTGATTTTGTTTTGTGAGGACAATTGCTTATTGGCATGAAGGGTTTATACTCAAATATATCCAAATAGGAATTTTCTTGACAAGCGTCCCTGGAAAACTAGTTTTTCTATTTCGCAGAGCGGATAGTGTGATATATGAAAAACATATTAGGCAGAAACCTGTCATTGGAAGTGAAGAAAATGAATTTGCTTTAATTGGTTCTTTTATGGAGAATACAATATGTCTACAAGTCATCGTAATATAAATCACATATAAATTCTTTATTTTTCTTGATCAAATAATTGCTTATTACTTATTAAACTATTGTAGGTAAATTAAATAAAAGTAAACTGTTATAAATTAAAATAAATTACATAAACTAATGTCGATTTTGAAAATAGCTACAAACTGTCACTAGCAAATTGCCATGGCGACACCAGCTATCTTGATTGCCATTTTATGGAAAATCGCTTTTTATTTAAAATCTGAGCCAGATAGGTATAGGAAACCCTAATATAGTTTCAAAGAGCATTTAAATCTGCTTCGACTTATTTAAAAAAATACATAGTGTTTAGTTTACGTAAAATAAATATTTAAAATAGGCCAGCAATTTTGGATACCCCTGTATACATTTAAGGAAACAATATTTTTTTTAGTAAAGTTTATTTCTCTGGCTTCAAAGTCAGCACAAGAATTACAGCGCTTTCAGATGGAGCGGACCGTACGCGACGGACCGTCCGTCGTGTTTTTTCAAGATAACCGTCGGACGAACTCTCTCGGACGGAGCATAGGCGCCCATGTGAAATTGTTCATATAAACTCATGGTACTTGCTCGAAGTTGCGGACGCTCCGCTCCCTCTGAAAGCGCTGTTAAATAATAAATGCCTTATTTTATGCCCAAGAATCCAAAAATGGAATAAAATACCGGGTGTCCCATAGGAAAAATTATAACTTTGGTATGGATCTTAGTTCTGACATTTGAATAATTTTAAATTATGGACATTGCCTCTCTACATATACCCATAAAAAATTTGATTTCTACATCTTTCCGTTTTCGCATAATCAACCGAGGCGAATGAGGTGCGCCACACTGTATACGTCTAAGGTATGTAATAAATTGATAGCAAAATGCCAAAATATAAATTCTCGGAAGACAAGAAAAGTGCAAAAAAGATAATTGACTCTTTAATACGGTATTTTCAAAAAATAAAATAAAAAGGTTATTTCTGACAGAAGTTTGTTTAATAAATTAAATTACATTTTTTATTAATTATTGCAATTAGTGCCGCTACTGCCAGCAAGTTTTTTCTTAAATCTATCGTTCTTGTCTACTACGCGGATGAAATAAACTGGGCAAAATGAAACAGTAAGGGAGGGTTATTTTCCGAGCTTTCTATCTGCGCGTTTTTAACTGCACGGTTAAAACCGAGAAAATGATCTCGAGTGTGTGGAGCCTTAAGGAAGGTAATATTGCTAGCATTACGCTTCAGGCGCTTATTTTTACCCTGGGATTGTGCATTTCAAGTACTAATTTAAGGCTGAGCCGATCTAGGTATCTACCTTGCGAGTGCAGTGAGTCGTATATTGGATAGACAAAACGTCCTCTACATGTACGACCTGGCGAACATAAAAAACATACTCAAAGAGGTGAAACAATGAAGTCGGGCATTGCAGATCATGTGTGGTCAAAGCACTACAACATAAAATGGTCGGAAGCCCGGGTTGTCCACAAAGAACCCCATTGGAAAAAGCGCAAATTTAAAGAGATTTATTCATTTCTAACAATAACAAAATCTTCAAATAATTCAAGTATGGAAATTTCAACAATATTTCATCCACTCAAAAAACTCTCCTATGCAGCTATTCTTAGTGGAGAACCTCATGCTTGACTGCATCAAACTAATTCACGGGTGAATGCTCGGCTCTAGTATACAGGGTGGCGCGTCTCATTCAACTCGGAAGCTCCAAGGCAAACGGTAATTTATATCGAAATGTAATTTTGGAAGCAGATGTAGGTTAATTAATAGCATTTTTTAAAAATATAGAGAGTTCTACAGGGTGTCCCCAAAAAAAGTTACGTATCAAAGTTGGATTTTTTGTAATGGAACTTCCTATATATTAATTGATCTTCGGATTTTAGGAAAAAAATAAAGGTGAGTTTTATTAAAAAAGTATATCCCTAAAATGGCAAGTTTCTGACATATTTCACATTTTGTGAAAATGAAGAATAAACTTTAAATTTCAATAACAGCTATCTAAATTGTAATTTATCCTGTATAGCCTGATGATATTTAGTTAAAATAACATTGTATGTGAAAGCAAATTTAAATTTGACCCGAAGAGTTATACAGGGTGAGACAAAATTAATATTGAAAAATGGTCACATTTATAAGCAAGTTACTCCTTCATTTTAAATGGAACACCCAGTGTATTATTCCGATATTCAATGGAGAATTCATACATCTTCAAAATACTATTAAGGTTGCCTACCCGGGATTTTCTAGTTATTTTCATTTTTATGATTTTGCATTAGTAGATCTTTAATATTAACAAAATCTAGGTGGCTGGTGATATACCTTTCGTTAATTTAGCAAAAAATTAAAAGATGTATAGTAAAATATTCAACGGCAATAAAAATATTTTTCAGATAAGACACATTTAAACCATAAAACAGAATTAAAACTAGTTATAAAGGTGTAATTATGTGACAAAAATTAGCTAGATGAAATGAAATGCCCAAAATGCTTTCTTTTCTCTTCACTGCATAAAATAATTCTTTTTTTAAAAGATCTTTTTATATTAAGAGGCATATCTGAATTCTACTTCTAAAAGCAGAGACAATCATTTCTCTCATATTGTCGACAATAATTGGTCGAGTTTTTTAAACACTGTCTTTAACATATTTCATTAAAAGAAGTCCAAAATAGATCAATCAGGAGCATTTAAGCATTCTATTAATTAGTGAATTACTAATTAATAGAATTCTATCAATTCTCTCTGGCGTAGGATAAGTTTCTATTTTCGGCAAATTTGTGACAATATTTTTTACTTTAACTGATACAAAATGATAACTAATTGTCAAAGGTGAACTAATTTGACAGCTAAGTTGAAGTAACATCAGGTATCTCACCAGCCACTAGATTTTATCAAATAATAAATATCTACTGATACTAAATCATAAAAATGAAAATATCTATGAAAATCTTTGTTTAAGGGGTAGGTAACCTTTATAGTATTTTGAAGAGACATTAATTCTCCGTTGAATATCGGAATAATATACTGGTTATTCCATTTAAAATAAAAAAGTAACAACTTGCTTTTAAAGGTGACCATTGTTCAATATTAATTTTGTCTTATCCTGTATATCTCTTTAGGTGAAGTTTTTTTAGCTTGATTTAAAGAACAATAATTATTTTAATTACATATTAGGTTATACTAGCTAAATTAAAATTTAGATAATTTTTATTGAAATTTAAAATTTGCTCTTCATTTTTAGAAAACGTTAAATATGTCAAAAACCTTACATTTTATTCATATACTTATCTAGTGAAACTCACCATTATTTTTCTGCTAGAATCCTAAAATCAATTAATATATAGGGTGTTCCATTACACAAAATACAACTTTAATGTGTAACTTTTTTGGGAACACCCTGTAAAACTCTCTATATTTTTAAAAACTGTTGTAAATTAACCTACATATGCTCAGAAAATTTCATTTAAATATAAACTGTTGTTCTCCTTGGAGACTCCGCGGCGTATGAGAGGCGCCACCCTGTATAAACTCGGTGGTTTTAGGATGATTTAGACTTGAAGGCGGTCAGTGATATTTCTAACAGATACGTTGTGTGAGCAAAATAAATAAAGACAATGTAAATCCGAAATTCTTTTAGTTTTAAAACAAATAAATGTTTTAGTTAGTCTATTTTGTATACTCCTGGGGCACAAATCACCTATTACAGATGCGAAAGAAAGCGACTGCATCGGAAACCGCTTGGCAAACCCGACACGCCTATTGAGTGGTGTAAATACACCAGTCGTTTAGTCCGGAAGCCCTTGCTGTGTCGCATTCGTTTGCTGAAGCTCGCTGGTGTGACATAGTGCGTGGTTATATGTTTGTTTTTAAAAACGCGTGTAGGATTTTTGTTGAACTTTCGAACTGTTATTTCTAAGTTCTGGTAATTTGTATATCTTATTTAAAATGGGATACAAATGTGTTTATTTATACTGTTCTACAAAAACCGGAGGAGGAAAATCACTTTTTAGGTTCCCAAAGGATAAGTGAGTAAAAAAGAGTAAAGTAAAAAAATGATTAATAATTAGATATTAGGTATTATTCGCCCTTTTGTAATAGGAAATTATTGTAATTTAGTATTTTGAAACTGATAAAATATCTAAATACATTCGATTTAAATGAACAAAAATAGAAAAATGAAATGCTCTTTTGCTGGAGTTTGTATTTTAAACCCCAAAAACAGGTGTGTCTTTATTCTTGCCGGCTTGCCTGCATTGCATGCTACATTATTTTAAATAAATCTACGTTCCTCTTATTTTTAAGATCTGTTCATAAATTATGATAAAGCCACGAATCTTTATACGTGACTCATCGCTTGACGAAGTTAGAATCGACACGTACGCTCTGTTTTTTTACATTAAGAACGTGATATTTTACGGCAGACGTAGTGTTATAATCCCGTCCTCATTTTGATTAAATTTGTAATATTAGTTTAGGAATGTCCCATCTCAAATAAAACCTTCATAATTTGAGGTCATAAACGACCCTACAATATAATTCTAATTGATAAGTTTTACTATTACCTTTGGGAATTTTGATCATAAATTTATATAGTTTTGCAAACGTCTGTCTACCCAAAACAAATGTAAGTTTAGGGCAGTGTAAGTAAGGCAGTAGGTTTTAAACATCTGGTCTAACTCATCGGCGTCTACACTCCCCTACTCGCTCTAAAATGATAGTGTGTGGTTTTTAATTGTGTCAACTTTGGCGTGGTTGACAAATGACAAATCGCCTTTTGTGGATTGACTCTGTTTTTGTCTTTCAGCTTTTGTATTTTTCTTTAGGTAGTTTTTATTTTATTAGACTACATAATATGTAGCAATCCTGAATAATATAACAAGAAGAGTCACTCTAAATCCCGGCCCCTATTTTACATTATTATTTCCACGTGGCTGTGTTTTTAGCGGAAGCTCTTATTTAAAATCGGTGTGTTTTTTTGTAAGGAGTATATTTATTAAACTTGTTACCTAGCTCTATTGGTAAAAACTTACTAAATTGAGATCATCCATCTTGACGTGATGTTCTTTTTTAAAAAAATGTTTTTATTTGTCTATTTATTTTAATAAAAAACGTTTATGTTCGAAAGTTAAAATTTTTAGATTATTTTGCCTCGGATTGTCCTTTTCTAGATCATTAAGTTTGTTATTATTTTAGTTTTTGTTCTGTGTAAATAAATATACACAATTAATATATTTATGTAACATAATATGTTTGTTTATTATACGTTATCCTATTTCAAATACATACCGACCTGACTTTATACTATTTACATTTAATTCCATCCGCCGCGCCGCATTTATTTGTGAAGAAACCCCGTATTCGAACGCTCGACCCAGCGGCTGCATACGACCATAAAATTTTTTGCTAGCGCCGCGGCTCGTCTTTGTAAACGCCACATGAAAGCTAGAACGCCGGCTGACCCTTCTTGTTATATTATTATTCGGTGTATGTAGGTACAAAAACGACAATTTTGTTACGACATTAGCCCTTTGTAAATCTCAAACCGGCTAATAATTTTTACAACTTAGGGCCTTAATTAATGTTTGTATATTATAAATATTTTTTTTTCCCTAATTTCCTACAAACTGATATATGACGAGCAATCTATTAAATTACTGTGAGATTATATGCCTCGATCACATATTGGTGCAGATTATTTTAACCCAAACAAATAATAACGCAAACTATACAATGATGCGGATTGTCTATGAACTCTTTCTGAAGGTCACAGAAACCGAAACGCGGAATTCGGTGTACTTTCGCATCTGTTATACTTAATTTGTGCCTGGGGATTAAAAATACGAACTCTCAAAACATTCTCTATGCGTACTTAAACCTTAACAAAACGACCTTAGCAAAATCCCGGTGGCATTATAAATTTCTCTCGCCTCATCCGAAAGCCGTATCGTAATTTTTGCGACACCTGGCGAGTGAAAAGAAAAAGAGTTAAGCAGCAACATATATCTACGATTTATCTTCGGGCCACGTCGGTAATCGTGCTATCGCATGCTCGAAAACCCTTTCGTGACTTTCGACCTTAGAACAAATCCATTCTTTCGCTTAAAATGAAGGAAATCGTGAAAAATGTATCGAGGAAAAGAAGTAGAGGAAAAAGATTTAACACATTTTCTGGTTAATTTAGAAAGTCGCCGTTACGATGTGAGGTATAGATATGAAACAGCAAAACTATAATGAAGTCATAGAGCAGAATTTTGGACCAGTTTATATTTAGAATTACACACCAAAATATTGATTTTTGTATTAACTATGCAAAATACGTGTTTGGTCAGTATATAGTCATCAGTAATGACCCTCCAAAATATCCTATGGGTATTTCGCCACTGTTAGAAATTCTGCAAAATAAAATAGTTATTTTTTGTAAACACCTAGTAAAAACCAAGACTAATTGTCAGCAAAGGTTTACTAATAAACAAATTTGCCTAAACGGACAAAAAAATGCTTAACGTTTTAGGAAGTATATCTCTTCCCATCGCCGGAAGCAAAAAAACACAAAGAAGAAAGAAAAAAACTATTTAAAATATCTAAATGCAACTATTCGAGAACACTTTAGATTTTTTTTAAAACAGATACGTCTATAAAAACCGTTGACGTTCTGTTAAAATGACATTATATTAAGTTAAACTTTAAAATTAACAATTAACTACCTGATAACAATTACTTAATAAGGTAAATGTGGCCGGCCGTAGCGCAAGCAGTTAGTGTGTCGATCTGTGGTGCGAGAGATGCGATGGTACTGGGTTCAATCCTCAGCCAGTACGGTCGCTTTATTTATTTAAATAAAAATATTGATTTATCTAAATAGAGCGACCAGCGAGCCGCCACCTTAAGGAAGGCAATGGCAAGCCCACCTTGAGTATATTTGCCTTGTACAGCCTCTCAAATAGTGCCGTTCGGATTCGGCGATAAACTGTAGGTCCCGTGTACTTGTGAAACACATCACAAATACATGCGAGAGGTAGCGGACGCTCTGTATAGAGTATGGCACTGTAAGAAGAATAAGGTAGAACCAAAAAGACTTTTTGTATGATTATTTTTTAATTTGCTTTTAATTTTTACGTATGTTACGTTTACTTATGTTATGTTCTTTAAAATCAAAGAAGCGATTGCCATTACTAACATCTACAGATGCATGAGCAATATATTAATTTTTATTAGATTGTCTTAAAAAAATAAAAGAGACAAAAACAGAGGGTATAGACATTTTTTATAATAACCCTACATCATAATATACAATATGATCGAACAAAAAAAGCGTGAGCGATGGCTATGAAATGAAACTCGCTGTCATTTTATATGTAAAATTATATGGGAAATGTTATCGATCGTCATTTCCAAGCCAACTGGACGCCGTTTTTATTCAATCATACGGTATATTTACGTTGATACACCAACGCCATAAGATTAGCATTAAAAATTATCTCCGTCATTACAACATACCTTTTTTATATCTTCTCTATTGCACTTATGAGGAGTTTAATAGATTTGTCCTTTCCGAGGACCTCTCTTTACAGAGGCGCGTTAAAAATTGAACGTATTTCCAATTTAATCACGAGGATTGTGCAGTACAAACTTAGATCCTATAAATAATTAGTATTAATTATTACTATTATTTAATTATTACTAATCGTGGATTAGTAATAATTAAATAGTAGCTCAGTAAAGGTGTCCTAGCGACGTGTGGCGCCCGCGTCACACACTGACTAGTTCGTTTTTTGAACGTACGCACAGTGGTTCCCAGATAGGTCATTCCTTAGAAATATTAATTTCAAAATGTTTGCATAAAACTGTTGCTAATACTTTTCTTATATTCCCCTGTAAACGATACATAATAAACAACAAAATCAAGTAAGCCTAGTGTAGCGCGTTTTTTTTATTAGAAATGTTACCTTTTTGCTACTGGTATCAAGCTGACATAAACAGTTTTCAGATAACGCCAATTAATTACTTATTTTATTAAAATTGATAAAAGCTGTTGCCTTTTCTGTAATGGACGTTCGAAAAGAAGGTAAAAAGAACTGTTTTTCCTTTTTTGCACTTAATTAAACCTAAGTAATATATTAGTTTATGGCAATTTATTTAAAGGCAACAAAAATAGTATTTTTACATTTTTGCTTGTCACTCTTTAAGACTTTTAACTACTTTCCCTTTCAAATCCTCTTAAACGGCATGATAATACTTGTTGCTTAAAGTATATTGCATATAAATTAATTGCCACTGGCTGCCGCGAATTGCCGCCGGATCTTATACCGGGTGGTTAAAGATTGACTTTTTGTCTTAAAATAAAAGTAACTTACTTTTTCCTCTTCGTGTCAATTTATTTCGTAGATACACTGTATATCAATTGACAATAAAATTGTATTTATAAAATAAAACAACTGTCTCTTTTATTTTTTCCACATTTAAAATAAATTTGACCACTTCAATATGAAAAAACATGTACATACATGATGTGCAAACATAATCTGTATACCTTTCCGAATAGTTAGAACTTAAAATGCAAATCGCACGAACTGGGCCCAATTTTTTCAATACATATTACATTAAGTTTTTTATATACATTTATTTAGCATTTGTTATCAATTTCTAGAGCAATTTCTATTAAAAAAGGTGCAGTCAAGCTATATCTAACAGTTATGACCGCGCAGCTAAGTAACGGGAACCACTGTGGTACGTGGCTAAACCTGTATATCAATGAAAAGTAATGTATTGCTTTGTAGGGAAACAAACCAGTGCGCATCAGGCCGCCGACGCGACGCCAGACGTCGCGTCGCTAGGAAATCAGATCTTAAGTAAATTAATTTTTGTTGAAGACACGTCAGCGACATTCGACTTATGATTATCTTTGTCTTTCACATTGACTGACCAATCGTTCTGTCTTTCCTTTACGTATATGTCATTTTTACAAAATAAATTAAAATTCTAGCTTAAAAAATATATAAAATAAAAAAGAATATTTAAAGAAGAATTTAAGGAGTATACCAGAAGTACATAATAAATTTAAGAAAAATTATCGAGCAAAACCCACAGTAAGATTAACTGTGGTAACTGTGTGATTAACTTTGGTAACATGACTAAAATATGACTATCCGCAGACACTGAGTGTTTGTGCCTTCCGGCTTCATAAATACGGGAGGAATCAGCAGTGACCCTGAAAAAAGAAAAAGGGAAGCAAACGGCACGAGGCATCCTTTGCAATCTGGTAAAGCAGTAGCTCACAATTCGTGAGCATTACCACCGAAATACCGCTGCAGAGGTACTACTGTAAGTTTCAGTAACCTCCATCTCATCTTGATCATCAAATTCATTGGCAGACTATCTAATCTCACTCGCCATGTCGTAATCACTTGTAATAACATTTTCTGTTGTAACATGGCTCTCAGGTTCTCCATCTTGGTCAGAAAAATCTTCCTCATTTTCATCAAACCATCTTAACATAATTTCTTCAGAGTTAGGATCTGTGGCTTTTACCACATTTAATTTCTTAGACATAGTCACTAAATTGATATCATTAGACTAATGGCGTCGCTAAGATGTTTGTTAGACACACCTGTAGTGATAACAGATCGAAGTCAACTCAACATCCGACGGGTACCCCCACCATAGGAAGCTACTAGACGACGCGCGTCGTTTGGTCGACAAATACGAAAATTATTAAACAATTTATTTTTACTAGAGTCCCAGGGACTCCGCAACGCCGGTTAAGGGTTAAAAAGGAGATCGACGCAGTAAACCGATAATGGCGAGATGTCAAATCAATTGCTAACAACCGAACCCGCTGAAAAGAGTTTACTGACCTATGCTCCACGTAGAAGTAAAGAACAAAATGAAAATTGAATGAGAACCATAATGGAAGTTCCCTTACTCGCTTAAACTTTGATACACAAACACGAAACGGATGATCGAGCGAACCAAATGACGTATGTCCAAATTAATTCTCTTTGCCGGACAAATATCATTGCCGGACATTTATCTGAAAGAATCCGTTAGTTTGCCTTCATTCGTTGCATGTATACGTGCCTAAAATAATTAAACCCAAATTTTTATTCCCATTATAAAAAGTTTATGGTCCTAAAACCCTTACTTTATTTACGGCATACGATAACAAGGAATAATAAGCTACGACCGAGATATAAAAATATATTATATACGAAATTTTAACAGGCTATTATTGAAATACGTCTCATAAAATACGCGTTTTGCCTCATTAAAATTTAGGTCTCATATTCCAGACAGGAACCTTAATATTCTTTAATTGGATTTATCAATTTTGCGTAAGAAATCTTAATTAAACAATTTATTAAATAAGGTAAAGCCGGAGAAACCTCTTAAAATGATTTAATAAATTTGAAGGGGTCTTAGTTTGTATCGTTAAAATGGAATAATAAAATTTAATAGCAAGGAAAGTTGTTTCCTTAAGAGGCTTATGGTTAGGATAATGTCCAAGTGAAAAGCTCTCTTATTGTGTATTTATTTGCTGGGAAAAGTTATTAAAATGAATTTTTATTCTTCTGAGGAATACAAGTAAATAGTTTTTTAATAGATTTTGCAAAAAAAAACTTGCTCTGGTACACTAAAATGCAACACTGTCCTTTTATATCCCTTAATGGTAGGTAGTATAAAATCCACAGACGGGATAACTTAAATAAGTTAGTCATTACAAGGAACGACTGAGATCTAGTCAAACGATGTATCAATTGACCAGTAACTATATTTGATATGGCGAATTTCATTCTTTGATGAGATTTTGGATGTCTATATTTTGATAAGCGCTTTAACATTTGGTTTTTACAAAAATCAAGATTAAATACGGGAAGGAGGAAAACTACCCCCACCCCTACAGAAATTTTATTACCAATATTTTCCAACTGCACCGACAATAATTTTCTTTCGTAAAATGGTCCCTTTAGTATTTACTAGATTTTTTGTCTCTTGTAAAAAAATTGGCGCCGGGAGGCACGTATAGCCGCCCATACTAAAATATGTTAATAAAAAGTTGGTAGGCAGTTCTTTTAGTTTCAAAGTAAAGGATTTTTTCTAATTTTTTTATCTCACAAACTGCGACTTTGACTGATTTTGATGTTATTACAAATTTTGTTGCAAATATTATTCCTAATCTTAAATTGAAACCCGCGCCGCGTTTCGCTAGTTACTGTAATTTTGGAGTTACGATTTTTTTTAATTTTTAACCCCCTCCCATATCCCCCTTACCAACCCCCCACACCCACCAAAAACTAATGGCCAGATTTTCGGGTACCACAGTATTTTTGTGCCAAATATAGTATAGACAGGCAGACAGATAGACAGATAGACAGATAGATAGACAGACAAACAGACACCATGAAAATATTTTGTATTTAGGTCATTTATGACCCAAATAACTCATTTTGAGTGAAATTAAAAAAACTTTTTTTTGGCGATCTTAATACGACCATACCAATAGGTATGGTAGGCTAAAAGTGCTTTATCGTGCATTTTGTGTTATTAGATAGCGTAGGTTATTAAAAATAAAATAGAGGAGAATTTAAACAATATTTAAAAGCCCTATATAAATTTTATAAAGCTATATGAAATAAATTAGGTAATTTTAATGATGGAATGAACTAAACCGGTAGTGAGAGCAGGTTGATCCACATTATGTCGAACACAGCGTGGAATTAATTTCTATATTAGCAGTACAAGGCAAGAAACTTATATAATTTTATTATATACCTAAAAACTGCAAGAAATTTATTTTCCATTATATAATTTCGGCTAGCCGAAAAAAGCCTTTATTTACTATCGATAGTTGTGCCTCGGTGGTACGAAAGTACTACCATTGCACGCAGGCCGCTATCTCGCGATGCGGGACTTAAAATCTTACCGCTACTTTACGACAAGTCGTGTTTATATACTCTGCGCTGTGCTCGACATATTGTGGAAATACTCACTTTCTGGTAATTTTTTCATTTTTAAAATGAGTGGAAGGGGTTGAAATAAACTGCCCCTATCATTCTAGTTAACGAAATTTAAAAAAAATCTTCTCAAACACATGCAAAAAGATTAATTTGGATGGTTTAGTTTGTTTAGAAACTTTTTATCTCTTGTATTTTTTGATAAAACTCACCGATTTGAAATTAAAAAATAAAATGTAAAGCATTACATGTCAGGACAAAAACATTTTTAGATTAAGAATCTAGTGATAATAACGATAATAATAATCATCTAGATAATAACGTATTGCAGTAGAGTAATGTCAAATAAAATAATATTAGGAACATCCTAAAAAGTAACAGCGGCTGACTAGATTTTTTCCTAAAAAAATTACAGCAGCCCACTACATTCTTTATCAGAAAATGTTTTTTGTCCTGACATGTAATGCTTTACATTTTATTTCTTAATTTCAAATCGGTGAGTTTTATCAAAAAAATACAACAGATAAAAAAGTTTCTAAACAAACTAAACTATCCAAATTATTTTTTTTGCATGTGTTTGATAAGATTTTTCTTTAAATTTCGTTAACAAGAATGATAGGGGTAGTTTATTGCAGGCCGCTATCTCGCGATGCGGGACTTAAAATCTTACCGCTACTTTACGACAAGTCGTGTTTATATACTCTGCGCTGTGCTCGACATATTGTGGAAATATTCAAGCTCACCTGATGATGGGGTAGGGCCCCGAAACCGGTAGTGAGAGCAGGTTGATCCACATTATGTCGAACACAGCGTGGAATTAATTTCTATATTAGCAGTTCAAGGCAAGAAATTCTTATATAATTTTATTATATACCTAAAAACTGCAAGAAATTTATTTTCCATTAAAATCTAATTTGAGAAAATATATATAAAAAATAAAAATTAAAACTAGTTTTCTAGTTTCGAGATTCAATCATTCACAACTCTGTTTCTGTGCGAAAATTCTAATTTGGATATATTTTGACGTTACAAATATAATCTCCTGATCTTTATCTACCAAGGCTATTCTACATTAATATTTATTTTTAATTTAATTTTCTACATTTTCTTCTAGGGAGCGATTTCGTTTTTATTGAATATCGGCAAATAGCCAAAGATAATTCGTGTGAAAGGGACAGCCGCAAGGTTGGAAATATAGTTCCAAAATCTCTTAGATGTTTTTTCTTTTAGTTGACGTTCCTTTATTAGTTCATGTGTTTCTTTTTTTAAGATTAACAAAAAATATATAAAAGCTTCTTAATACCCATACACATTTTCAGACAAAAGTAAAGAAAGCACAAATTGCAATAAATCTTAAAATATAATTTTTAAAAGAATTTATTTACATCTAAAATAACTAACCCATTAAAAAAAAACATAGCGTTATCAAATCTCATATTCTAGCTAACCATTCGATCGCGAGCTATAGGTACAGGTAGCTCTGAAAAGCAAAATAAATATAATAAAAGCAATTTAATAAATATATACAGGGTGGCTAATATGTATGAAAACGGTCAATTATTAGGTAGAATATACAAGGTACCGCAAAAACTAAAATATAGTTATTATCTATTTTTTTTGGAGAATTTATTTTTCCAAAGCATACCTATAAAATATACAGGAAGTTCCAATATCCCAAGTATGTAGAACAACTACGTATCTTTTAGATTTAGAAAATAAGTTAACTGCATATAATTTACCAATCAATCAAAAATAACAGGAACGTTAATTAATTTAAAAATTATTTTTTTAAGCTTTTTATGTCAAATATAATTAGTGATACTAACACTGACATAAAATTTCATATTTTCGCTAACTAGATTATCAGAGGATAATATATATAATATATAATGCGCCTTCATAGCTTGATGTGACAAAAAAACATGTTTTCGAAGTTTTGGAAAAATTATTTTGTGTGACACGTATTATGTGTTTTTGACAAGAGAAATTTGATTTTGATGTCGATATGACTCCTATTTGTAGAGGGCGCCACCTACATATTTTTAACTGGGTTGAAGAGTAATAACTTTTCGTCCGTACCTGTATAAAACTACCGAGTAAAAAAATAAAAATTTACCATGTTTTTTACGTAAAAAAAGTATCTAGGTAAGAATCGCTACGAGTAATGGTTCTCGAGATATTTAGAATTTAAATTATCAATACCTGTCATCATTGACATAACTTAAACATGTTGACTAAAATAGTTATTAGACTGAAATCATAAATTCGAAATGTTTTAGTGCAAAAAGTTTAACAGAAACTGTTTTATCCTAATTTTAAAAAAAAAAATTCGTAGAAAAATATAAAGTTCCCAAATTTATAATTTCAGTTAAATAACCATCTACTCAACATGTTTATTTTTTGTCAATAATGACATTTATTGACTACTTCCATTCTAAATATTATGAGAACGGTTGCCCGTAGCGATTTTTACCAAGAGACATTTTTTACGTAAAAAATCACGAAAATGTATTTTTTTTCTCAGTTTTATACAGGTACGGACGAAAAGTAATTAATCTTCAAAACAGTAAAAACACATGTAGGTGACGCCCCCTACAAATTGGAGTCATATTTACATCAAAATCAAATTTCTCATATCAAAAAACTCTCAAACACCAATTTTTATCTAAATATTGATGTTACTTCAGAAATTATATATAAAAAAAATCCAAATAAAAATGAAATTTCTACACCCTGTATCTCCAAAACTAAGCATTTTCGGACATACATTTATACGAAGTTTTATACTTATTTTTATCTGCAGAATATGTTGCCGAAATTTCCGGAATACAGTTTAGACCACCTTGTATTTGAAAAAATGTGTTTATTTTTTTTAAATTTGATGCCCTCTAGCGGACAAACGATCCACTTTTGTATAGAGGTAAATTGTATCCAATGAACTTATTTTGATTCTAAAAATACGTAGTAGTTCTATGTCCACGGAATATTGGGACACTCTGTATATTTGAATAAACAAATTTTATACAGAATTGTCAATATTGTTGTAGGTAAATTAAACTAAAAAAAAACAGGGTATTTTATTTCAAAGAACCAGTTTTATAGTTAGACATTTGGATTTAACATTTA
Organism: Sitophilus oryzae; assembly: GCF_002938485.1. Lineage (NCBI taxonomy): Eukaryota > Metazoa > Arthropoda > Insecta > Coleoptera > Curculionidae > Sitophilus > Sitophilus oryzae. The sequence goes on along the minus strand of NW_022145681.1, from coordinate 5,654,676 downwards.
TCACATGTTTATAAACGTTCTATATTGATTATAAAACTTGAAATATTTGCAAATTATGTCCGAAACCTTTTAATTAAATATAATATCCCTAAAAGACTCTATATTATACAACCCTTTATGAATTCTACTACAAAATAAACTTTTAAAAAAGAATTCACCGCCGATTTTCTCCGGTTTTAAGCAGCATAAAAGAAAGATAAAGCTATCCATTATTGAAAGATCGCCTTTGTATGCACCAACGAAGCTTTCAGAACACCTGATAGTACGCACCAATGAATAGAGCCGTGTTTATACAAAATGAGACCGCAGGCTAGACTTTGTGGGAAACCGCTGAACATATACTTAGTTTTTGAATTTTAGCATTTGAGTCCTCGTACTATTGGTCAAATATAAAAGAAAAATTGTGTATAAATTGTAGATTGTATGGAAAGAGGAGGGGGGTAGTTAATCACCCCGATCTTATAGATCCATTGTGTCCCTTTCTTGAGTTATATACCCAATCAGCACTTTGACAAAAGCTAGTATCTGAGAGGGTTTTACAGAGGTTATTTCTGGATATGAATGGAAAAAATATCAGTGACGCTGTTGCTTCTGAAGTTGAAGTACTCAAATTTGGTAAAAGACTTTTATAGTAATGACAGATGCTCCAGGATTTCCAAAATAAATCTCAAATATTTTAAAAGAAATACTCTATATATTACTAAACGTTCTCCAACCCAGTGTGAGTACATATCAAAGTAAAACCTCTGGCGAGGAGTAAGGGGACAGAAAGCTCACAATCTTTTAAGATATTAATTTAAATCAATTTGCTTCAAAAAAAGAAAGGGGGCGACATGTTTCGGGACTTAACAATTGCCATCTTCAGGCCCAGAAAGCTAAAATAATTACAATCAGAATAATAAACAAATTCCAATAGTCATATAGAGGTCAAAAATATAAAATACAATCACAAAACAAATTAAAAGGTTAATTTTTTTTTAAAAAAGGTTAAAAAGTTATTTCTATCACAATAATTGTTCAATCACAGAAAACATTATGGCAAGCTCAGTTTGAAAATTAAAACAACTAAATTAAAATCATAAAGGGCAATAATTTAAGTTCAACAAAAAACGAAAAAACTTCAAGAACTTTAATCGTAGTCGTATAATAAACTGTAATTAGTTTACATGACAGAAAAAGAACAAAATAAGCAAATAATTATATCCACACTTCAATGCACAATTCAAAGAAATTTACTTAAACATTATTATTAACTATACAGGGTGGTCCGAACTGTATTCCGGAAACATCGGCAGCATACTCTGCAGATAAAAATAAGTAAAAAATTTCGTATTAATGTATGTCCTAAAATGCTTAATTTCGGAGATACAGGGTGAAGAAATTACATTTTTATTTCGATTTTCTTCAAATAATTTCTGAAGTAACGTCAATATTTGGATGAAAATTGGTGTCTGGGAGTTTTGTGACACGATAAATTTGATTTTGATGTCAATATGACTCCTATTTGTAGAGGGCGCCACCTACATGTGTTTTAACTGCTTTGAAGAGTAATAACTTCTCGTCCGTACCTGTATAAAACTACAGAGTGAAAAAATATACATTTCCATAACTTTTTACGTAAAAAATCTCTCTTGGTAAAAATCGCTACGAGTAACCGTTCTCAAGATATTTAGAATGGAAATAGGCAATACATGTCATTATTGACAAAAAATAAACACACGTTAAGTATAGTTATTTGACTGAAATAATACATTTTTAATTTTTAAATGAATCATAATTTTTTCTGCGAAAAAATGATAATTAAACAGTTTCTGTTGAACTTTTGGCACAAAAACATTTCAAATTTATGATTTCAGTCTAAGAACTATTTAGTCAACACGTTTAATTTATTTCAATGATGACAGGTATTGATAATTTCGATTCCGAATATCTCGAGAACCATTACTCGTAGCGATTTTTACCAAGAGACCTTTTTTTTGTAAAAAAAGTCGTAAATGTATTTTCTTCTACTCATTAGTTTTATACAGGTATGGACAAAAAGTTATTACTCTCCAAACCAGTTAAAAATATGTAGATGGCGCCCTCTACAAGTAGGAGTCATATTGATATGAAAATCAAATTTCTTATGTCAATAAACTCCCAGATACCAATTTTCATCCAAATATTGACGTTTCTTCATAAATTATTTGGAAAAAATCGAAATAAAAATGAAACTTCTACACCCTGTATCTCCGAAAGTAAGCATTTTAGAGCATACATTTATACGAACTTTTTTACTTATTTTAATCTGCAGAATACGCTGCCAAAGTTTCCGGAATACTGTTCGGACCACCCTGTATATTATTATTCTTGAAAAATTTGGCGTTCTTAAACCTTGTTTCTAAATATTGTAAGTTTGATTTTATTGGCATTTAGTTTCGGGAAAACGCTTATTAGATTTTCAGTTGCTTCAAGTATCTTTATTTTGTTTAAAAAAAAACGTTTCGGCTAACATTGGCATTGTCTATGTAAAAAATGTCTATACCTATGTGGCGGATTCATCTCTCCAAAAAATCCTATATAGGTATTTCGCCACTGCAAGAAAGTCTACAAAATAAAACAGTTAGGTTTGGTTCAATCATTATTTTCAACTTTTTTCCAAATTTAGGCATTCTAAACCGCTCGAACTTACAGAGTCAATTGCTAGTACACAAATATAGCCAAATGTATGTACAGGGTGGACCATTTTGCATGCAGCAAGCAGCTTGGCATGGGCTTCTCTAAAATATATAACACTCTATATTTATTTTGACTATTAACCTCAACATTTCAAATTTTTCTTAAATATCCACTTAGTGGATAGTAGGCCGCGCCGAGTAACAAAGTAAACGGTTATCATGGTGATCGGAACATACCTTTGATGGATGCGGGACGTTTCATTTCAATAGATTGAAGTGTGTGTATTTTAAATAATATAAAAATGAGTAAATTTGAAAATTTTGAGAAATATAATATGTTAGAATGTTGGTATTGAGTGTCATGTAAACATAAAGCAAATGGCAGCTGATTTATATTTTGAGCGTAGCGTAGAGAGCCGAGCAACCCAAACCCAGCCATTTTTAAAAGGTTAGAAGATAGTTAATCAATTTTGGATCTTTTTCAAAAAACCGGGCCTGAAAAATTATCAGAAAAGCAGCGATGAAGAAAATCAAATATATTAATGTCCCGGAGCCGAATACGTGAATTAACAATTAAAAATGAACAATACCAAGCAAATAAAAAATAAGTGTGACAAAAAACATATTTTAATATAAACTCAAGAGGTTACTTCAATCGGGCTTCTCAGTTAATATAAAAAAAATAAAAACACAAAGACTACATTAAATGTTCAGACTGCTGCCCATTATTATCTAGACAGAGTTGCAACCGCACGCCGCACGCCGCGCCGCCGCGCCGCCGCTAACAGCATTTCAATAGATTTACTTAGGTTATATATTAGACCATATAATTTTTATCATAACTCGTGCGAGTTTTTAAGCTACGAACTTTTTTAAGAAAGCATTTAAAAGGTTTCAAGCACGGTCATATTCATTTTCTTCGACAAATGTGTTCTTTCGCCATAATTTTACGGTAAAAGTTGCAATTTAGTTTTCGAAAAATAAAAAGTCACGTTTACATAATGATAACTCGGCTATTATTACACCTACGGTAATCATCAAAAACTGGATCGTTTAGTTATTCCAAAAGCTTCATTTTTGCTTTATGTGAGTTATGAGCGATAAAATGCAAGGTTTTCGAGTTATTTATAAAAATTTGCAAAAAAATATGCAGTTTTTAGATGAAAAATCAAACAAATCAGATAAACAAATTTGCCTAACGAACAAAAAAATGCTTAACGTTTCGGAAAGCCTATCTCTTTCCGTCGTCGGAAGCAAAAAAAATACAAAGAATAGACATTATGATAATGTCATTTTAACAGAACGTCAACGGTTTTTTGTAGACCTATCTGTTTTAAAAAAAATGAAGTATTCTCGAATAGTTAAATTTAAATATTTTAAATAGTTTTTTTTTCTTCATTCTTTGTATATTTTATTGCTTCCGACGATGGAAAGAGAGAAACTAAACTTTCCGAAACGTTAAGCATTTTTTTGATCGTTAGGCAAATTTGTTTGTCTGTAAACCGAACTGCTGACTAACTCCTTTTAAATTTATACATTTCTGACCTACCGGAAACGAGAGCACGAAAGTTTATTTACGCCGATGACATAGCCCTAGTGACACAATCGAATGATTTTAACAGTTCGGTTCTCAAGTGCTCACTAGTGATTTGCAAATGCTAGAAAAGTTTCTACATACATGGAGGCTCAAGATCAAAGTAAATAAAACAGAATCTACTACGTTCCATCTAAGCAATAAATATGCGAACTACAGGCCGCAAATTGAATCCAGAAATCATGTACTGCAATACAACCATCTCCCAAAATATCTTGGCGTGACATTGGATCGCTCCCTTACATATAAACAACATCTAACTAAAATAGCCTCCAAGTTGAAAACTAGAAACAACGTACTTCACAAACTATCTGGAACAAGTTGGGGAGCAAACGCACCAGTCCTAAAAACTACAGCGCTTTCACTCGTATACTCGCCAATACTGGGCCAATACTGCTCACACAAATAATATTGACACCCAGCTCAACGAAGCTATGAGGACTATATCAGGCACAGTGAAGTCCACACCGACACACAATGGTTGCCTGTTCTGTCAAATATTGAGCCCCCGGAAATACGTCGCCAAGCAGCACTAAAAAAAGAATGGGGAAAATGTTCTGCAGATCCTGACTTACAGCAGGATTGCCTAGATAACCAAAGGCAAAGACTAAAGTCTAGAATACTTTCTTGGAAACTGGGCGAAAGACTAATCCGTGAAGATTTTCTACCTCAAACGGCCTGGCAGAATGAATGGTATACGTCAAACCCCGACTCGGCAAATTTAATTATCGATCCGTCACACAAGCCCCCGGGTTTCAACCTCCCCAGAAGAACATGGACGACCCTTAACCGTATACGTACTGGTCACGGAAGATGCCAGTATATGAAGCACAAGTGGGGAATATCAGAGGATGCTAGCTGTGATTGCGGGCACCAACAACAAACAACATTTCATATTGTCACAGAATGCCCCTGGCGAAAATTTCCGGGAACAATGTCTGACATACATGAAGCTTCCGAGGAGGCAGTTGACTGGATGAAGGCGCTTAGACATCCACCACAGTCACTTCATCAAATTTTATTTCGTAATTTTTATATGTACATATATTTTTTATTTTTACATTGTATTGTTCTTGTTTGGACTTCATGTTTGATGACAACACGTGTGTGTGTGTGGTTTATTATTGTTTATTATTGTTTATATTGTGAATAGCCCTATATATATATATATATAGCTTTGTTGTGAATATATATATATATATATATATATATATATATATATATATATATATATATATATATATATATATATATATATATATATATATATATATATATATATATATATATATATATATACTGCTGACAAGTAGTTTTCGTTGGATTAACGCCAGCAGTGGTTACAAAAAATAACTATTTTATTTTGTAGATTTTCTTGCAGTGGCAAAATGCCCATATAGGATTTTTTGGAGCATTTTCTATGGCTGAACTCGTATTAATATCGTGAATATTATTATTTTATCTGATTTTACAAAATCCTTCATCCAATTTTTTCTGTTTTAATACACTTTTTATTCATTTGATATACTTTCAGTATGCTGAATTTCTGAATCGGCAAGCAAAATTGTTTTAAAAGAAAAATATAAATATATAAAAACAGGAGAGTTGCACAAGTTTAACGTATAAATTATGTTATCCCAAAGGAGGTACAAGTCTTACTCTTATTTAAGATTCCATATACAAAGGATTAATTTATCCGTTTCCGACTGAATTAGTAATTTCCCAGAGGAGTAATACATATTTATTAAAGTTTTCTTTAAGTTCTAAACAATAAGGTCTCTTAATAACTTATATATCTTTACTAACTACAGCGTAATTGGAATTATATAGTATGTTGAATAGATTACGAGTTTCAATATTATTTATTTATTATTATCTAACTTTCAAAATAACATAATATAATAATTTAAATTTTTGTCATCTAACAAAACATTAGGAATACTGATAATACATTTCTTCATTTATTATTATAAATAAAATTAGTATCACTTGAAAGAGGGAAAAACTAGAACTATAGACTTTGTTCATTTTCACAAAGTGGTGCCCTTTGGTAAAAAACTTATATATTTATTATATATAAAGTCAAACGAACAGCTGTTTTTCACAAAGGTCTGATGGTGGCTAGAATTGCCGAAACCGGTCACTAATAACTTTTAACAGTGATTTGGACTTTGTTTTTGATTTTAAAATTAAGAAAAAAACTACTTTTTAATCATATGGCATTCGTGTTTGAACTTTACAAACTTTATCTAACGAATAAAGAATAGCCCAATTAGAGATTTTCCAATAAGCAATAAAGTATAAAATCAAGATAAAGCATCTTTCTCAGACGTAAAATGTGAGAGAAATCGAATAAATTGAGAAGAAAACTGAAAAATCGTAGGAAATCATGCGGAAAAGACTCAATCCCATCAAAAGGCTGAGAAATTGTACGGATTCGTTTGTTTTCCAAAGGCAGTGAAAATTTACACTTTGACAATGCTCTTGTTAATGCCCTTCTACTCTCCGAGCTTCAAATAAAAATATTTTTATTTCTTTAAACTTAAGCTCATTATTTTAGAAACACTAGAGAAAATTGAAGAAGACATAATACTATATACTATGTTTTTTTTTCTCGAGTAAGATGTCGCCAGACGTTGATAGAAAAAAGCAGATGACGTCCATATTTTATTTCATTAAAAAAGTTTCTAATATTTTTTAAGTTAAATATGGATGGGTTTATATATAAATCCGTCATGGCGTAGTCTCTTGATGATTTTAACCAGTTTTATTGGTTTATTTCAAAAATGACAGATCATATTTCAATATTATTGGAGTGACGGAACGATGAACGACTCACGGACGCAGATGCGTATGAACTCGCCTTTAGATTTTTGAGGTTTGCCAAAGTCTTGCCAAGTTTTAGGTTATAATTTTGTTTCAAATTATGTCAAATACCCTGCGCTTTAGAAGATTATGCAGTTTTATTCCTATTATTACGTGTGTTTTGTGTCTTTTGAAGTGGAGGAGAAATCGAGGGAAAATTAACTGTAGACCCAGAGCACAGTTTATAGTTAATATTCGGTGCCCAGGCAGAGAGTTTTATACACCAATAAAGTTACCCTCAATAAAAGTTAATTAATCAACTTTTAATTTTTGTATATGAACTTCTTAATAGCCGCAAGATTCTTCCTCTACCAATAATAAAAAAATATCTAGTTGTAACCAAAACAAGATACCCTTGTTTGTACGGTCTCTCTCGTTGCGAATTGTGCATAGGTTGTACAACGAAACGAGAGAGACCGTACAAACGAAGTGAGTCGAGCTCAGGCAAGTGGAATTTTGAATTATCGCCCCGTTACGAGAATTGGAGATGGGTATAGAAAACGTCGTTGTCATTTATTATTTGGCGTACTGGATTATACGTAAAACTCTCACTATGTCTCTTTCAATAAGGTTTTCCGAAAAGAAATTCGAAATAGGTATCTACATTTTAAAACTTTTTAATTTTATTAAGTATTTTTTAGATATAAATCTAAAAAGAGATCTTTTGTAAGCAGACAATTTGTGAATTACTTCTTACCTTAGAAGTAACACTTAAAATTAAAATTGGCAATTTATATTTAATAATTCACTGTGATAAGTAGCTACATTCTCAAACTTGTTAATTTTATTAAGTATTTTTTACCTGTATTTCTAAAAAGATATTGATTTTTTAATTTTTAGTTATTATTTTAGTTAAACATGTTTTTTATCTTTATATATTTTTTTTCTGCATAATATGTGTTGGTTTTTTTTATAGACAGAGAATCTATGAATTACTTCGTACTGTATGCATAACAATTAAAATTAAAATTGGCAATTTATATTTCATAATTTGGTGCGATATGAACAACACTTTATTGAATAAACACAGCACCGGAAATGGTAGAAAAATACATATATTTGGGACAACTAATACACACACCATTAGAAATTGAGAATTTAGTTAGCTTGGAGTACTTATAGAAGAAACTCAATTATATTCAAATCTAGAATGCCGCTTTATCTAAAGAAGAAATCATTCGATCAGTGTGTACTACCAGTCATGCCAAAACCTGGACACTTAAAACGGATGTTATAAGGAAACTGAAAATCGCACAACGTTCAATGGAACAAAATATGTTGGGAATAACCAAGAAAGACCGTAAAGAAGTGGCAAGGACAGGACACCTGGCAAGAAGGACGGAGAACAAATAGACCACAAAAAATACAGCATGGTAGCCACGAGGGATTAAGAGACCTAGAGGAAGGCCAAACCTGAGATGGAATATTAGGAAATTAACAGGGATAACTTGGACACGCATAGCCAACAATAAACAACCAATGGGCCCAACTACAAAGAGAGCATCTAAATATGTGAAGGAGGCTACACAATAGTTGAAAATGGTTGAATGTTACTCTTATAAAGTTACCATCAATAAAGTTTGTGTACCATCTCGTCATAGATAAGTGCATCTCGTATCTGGTACAAGGGTGGTACTAAACATATACTAAAAACTGGAATAGCTGTAAAATAACGACATCACACGATAGGTAAATAATGGATTTAAGTACTGCAGAAAAATAATGTCAAATGGTACTGGTTAAAAAAATAAGACTAAAGTTAATTAATCAACTTTTAATTTTTGTATATCGTCCCATTGCTGCCAAAAGTCACTAACTTACTTTTTATTACTTCCGAGAAAAACACGTCTAAAGATGAATTGCATTGCATAAGTTGTTGTTAGTAACTATTCGGAATTAAAATACAGCATAAATAGCCAGAAATCGTAGTTAATGGCTTTTTCAATCTATTCTCCGCTTCAAAATATAGTTAGTGATTGAATTTTCAGGTTATTCGGTAAAATGTTAGTTAGTGCCTTTTAGCAGCAATAGGACGATATGAAATTCTTAATAGCCGCAAGATTCTTCTTTTACCAATAATCAAAAAAATATCTAGTTGTAACCAAAACAAGATACCCTATATATAAATCTATACAAAACCACTGTCCGATAAATTAAGTATGTAGGGCACGGCTGTGCAAAAATGAGACAGTAAAAATTTGAGGTAAAAATGAGACAGTGAGTTTTTTCTATTATTAAACATCTTTTTCTAAACTCTGATTAAGTAAAAACGTTAAGTCCTCTTTTAAGTTGAGCATGCCTATATTAAATTTAAACAATTATGGCACAGAAAATATCAAACATGATGTATTTGAAGGAATCACAAAAAACACTCATAAAACTTTCAAATAAAAGGCGCTAACTTTTCCCGCCACGGCAGCCTAAATTGTCGGAGCGACTCGTTTAAAGTCGGAATATTGTTGTGTTTGTCTTGTGATGCGTTGGAACCATGTGCAACAGTCTTTCTTTGATACCTGACCCGAGCGCTCGTAAAATTATTCTGGGGTAAAATTGAGACTTGTGTGGGGGTAAATGTGAGACACCTGTTGGAGTAAAAATGAGACAGGTAAAATTTGCGTTTTCTACTAGTAACTTATTATTATTCTAGGATAACTGGAATTGTTTTCAAAATGCCTAGAACATACGTTCCTAAATTAAAAAAATATACAGCAAAAGACTTAGAAGAAGCCATAAATCTTGTTAAACAAGGGAAGCTTGGGGTAAGAGAGGCAGCACGACAATTTAGAATCGACAAGTCCAAGCTTAGTAGGTCGCTTAACAACAAAAATAAGTCGAAACAAGGTAGAAAGCAAGAGGAAAACCAGATAATAAATGAAATTAATTTGGCATCCACATCAAATATTTCAATCGCGGGCACAGCTTCATCGTCCACCACGTTCGAAGAAATTTTGCTTGCCAAAATCAATAAAACAAATCCTGAGACTAAGACAAGACGTAAGATTAATTCAAACTCTGCGGTTCTTACGAGTGCTGAATATTTAGAAAGCATTAAACAAAAAGAAGTCATTCAAAAAGGTAGAGTTCAAACAAAAAAGGTACAAAAGAAAAATATTCAAAAAATAGATCGAGTTCCAAGTTCTTCCTCAGAAAGTGAAGCCGAAGGCATTATTCTTCAAGACGAAAGTGATGTGGATGATATGACGTTAGCTGATCTAGTTGAATCCAATTCAGATAACGAATTTGACACCTGCTCAAATGAGATACATTCCGGAGACTATGTTTTAATAAAGTTTGCTACAAAAAAGAAACTGGTACATTACGTTGCGTTAGTAGAAAATATCAAGGGAAGTGAGTACTGCGTATCGTATATGCGTCGACAAGTGAACAAATTTGTATTTCCCACCGTGCCTGAAAATTATAATGTGGACAAAGACGATATTGTAATGAAATTACCCTCCCCTAGTTGCCAAGGAGGAACCGCTAGAATGTCCCAAAAGCTTGCTTTTCCGATAGACTTTCAAAAGTTTTCTGTTAATTAGCTAAATGTTTTATTATACTTACCCTACGTTCTATTTTTTAAGTAGAATTTACTTATTAGTTTACTTTGACTTGTTTTGTTAAACAGTATTATGAGATTTTTCCCATTTTTTGAAATTAAAACAGTACAAATTAATAATTCACAAAATGTTGTGTGTCTTATTTTTATACTTACCTGTATCAGTCTTTCCCCAGATCGAATAATATGATGGAAACCTTCGTTTTACACCCTGTCTCATTTTTTTCCAAGCATGTCTTATTTTTGCCCCCAAACGACAGGAAAAAATGAGACAGAGATTTATTTTTTTTTATTAAAGAAATACTTGTTTTTATGACATTTGGTGAATATAATGTAATTTCCCGTGAAATTTTACCCACTTTAGGTATTTTTTTATTTACTTTAAGGTTTTTTTAATGGGAAAAAAATAAAAAGATATGTAAAATGTCCCATTTTTACCCCACCGCGCCCTAATTTGAAACACGTAATTAATAGAATTTAAATTATATTTCTTTCAAATAAAGAAAAATAACAAATAAATTTTCGATTTCGAAGTAAGACGGAAACTACAAATAAATTAATAATTAAGAACGTAAATAATGCGGAAAAACTCATTGTGATTCCGTCTACAATAACGACGAAACTTCTCACCGTGCAAATTTAATTTTGAAACGGGTTCTACACCTGCCCTTATTTTTAATTTATTCGCAACTTAACGAAACGACCGTACAAACGAAGTGAGTCGAGCTCGGGCAAGTGGAATTTTGAATTACGCCCCGTTACGAGAATTGGAGATGGGTATAGAAAACGCCGTTGTCATTATTTGGCGCACTGGATTATACGTAAAACTCTCACTATGTCTCTTTCAATACGGGTTTCCGAAAAGAAATTCGAAATAGGTATCTACATTTTAAAACTTTTTAATTTTATTAAGTATTTTTTAGATATAAATCTAAAAAGATTTTTTTTTTCATTTTTAATTAATATTTCAGTTAAACATAATTGCTTATATCTTTATATACTGGGTGAGTCTGAAATAAGTGCAAATATTTTTAGGGGTGGAATATTTCGACCACAGAAACATGACTATGAAGTTTTCTTTGCGAATTTTTTTGGGAAAATTCGGAATTTTTTGAAAAAAAAATGTTTCTTTTTCATCTTTAAGTAAAAAACATATTTTCATAACATGGTGACATAATTAGTAGATTAAATTTACAAGAAAGAAAATCCAGAAAAGTTCCAACGGTTCTCAAAATGTGAGCGAAATATTTTTATGACATTTTCAGAGAAGATATGTTTCTTTTATCGAAATCTACCAGCCCTGAAAATATTTGCGCTTATTGACCCTGTATATATTTCTTTAATATACTATGTCTTGGATATTTTCTTATAAACTGAAGATCTGTGATTTATCTTGTGTGTTTACTTTTGTGATTTAACATGTGTATTTACCTTAGGAGTAACAATTGCAATTTATATTTCATAATTTGCTGTGATAAGAATAACACTTTATTGAATAACCTCTGAATATCACTATAATTTGATTAACCTTAAATTATTAATTGGTAATTATTTTAATTTGTTTAAATCTCAGAATTAGTCCTATATTTTAACCTTATAACGTTTGTTTATGTCGTTAGAACTAATATGAACAAAGTTTGTTGTATTAATGCAGACTTTAAACCACAATCATCCAGCATATATGTCTTTCGATTAATGAATACAAGTAGAATCAAGTAATGATATAAAAAAAACAAGGTATGATCGATAGCGGCTCCAATTTCGTTCAGTTTGCGCATACCACCTGTGACGTCATACGCCATCGCCATACAAAAGAATATCCTGTTTTTCAATTGTCAGTAATAAAAAGGAAATATATAGGGAAGAATTAGAACATAACCTCAAAAGTTATGTCAAATCATGGAGCTTGATATTTGAAAAGTTATTTTCACATTTATTATGTGTCATCCATGATACAAAGAATACAAGGTATGATATTGCGCAGGTTGGTCACTACGTCACAGGTGATAAACGGCACCATTGGTCGGCAAGCTCCGCGCGCCAGTTTCAAATTGTCAAACAATTGACATAATAAATGTGAAAATAATTTCTCAAATGTCAAGCTCGATGATTTGACATAACTTTTGGGGGTTATGTCTTAATTCTTCCCTATTTTAGGTCTTGTTTTATTAGTGGCAATTGAACAACATGGATATTTTTTGTATGGCGTATGACGTCACAGGTGGCATGCGCAAACTTAACGAAATTGGAGCCGCTATCGATCATACCTTGTTTTCTTTGTACCATGTGTGTCATCAGTCTGACGATTTGAAATTGGCACGCGGAGCTTGCCGACCAATGGTGCCGATATCACCTGTGACGTAGTGACCAACCTGCGCAATATAATATCTTGTTTTCTTTGCATCGTGGTATCAAGTTACAAGTGATAACCAGTAACGTTGTGAATAAATGTTAAAAATATTATAAAAATATACAATTCTAATAAAAACAGATAAGTTATAATAATTATTTATTAACAGAAACTATTAAACCACACCACTTTATAAAAGTCAAATTGACGTATCTAAATTCTTTGACATCTCACCTTTGACAAGTAGTAAATAAAAGCAAAAATGCAAGAAAAAATGTACAGGGTGTCACGGAAATAAGTGCAAGTATTTTAAGGCGTGGTAGATCTCAATAAAAGAAAAATATTTTCTCTTTATCGTTTTTCAAATAAGTTCAAAATACCGGAGTTATTTTACTTTGAAAATTTCCAAAAAAATGATGTTTTACTCAAATTTTGAGAACTTGGATCTTTTCTGAATTTTCTTTCTTATAAATTTATAAGAAAGAAAATTATCTACTTCCTATGTTGCCATATTATCAAGAAATTATGTTTTTTAACTAAAAACTAAAAAAAAAATACAAATTTTTTTTCAAAATATTCCGAATTTTTAATTTTTTTTTTTCGCGAAAAAAACCTCATAGGCGTGTTTCTGGGGTTAAACTATACTACCAGTTACAATACTTGCACTTATTTCTGGGACACCTTGTATAATTAGTTAATTTTAAGTTTATATTTAGTTAATTTTATTTTACTTGCATTGCTAAAGATGTATTATTGTTTAATATAAAAACCGTTTCTCTTTAAATTTACATTTTATTTAATAAAGTTTATTTCAGACAACCTGGGGATATGGTTACTTTACGGTGTGCTGCTTGAACGCTCGTGGTCTGCATACCTACCTTCATTATTCTACCCCTTTGCGTACGTATTTGAAGTTTGTTAATTCGCGCACATTTTGAGCACGTTTTGTATTTCCAGCGACGACTCGTCGCACTCTTTCTTTTGTTAATGTTTCCTGCTTTTGTTAATATAAGCATCTTAATTATACTAGTCTTGGTCACTTCATCTGCGTGGTCTGTATTTTAATGTATTCGGCAGAGATATATATAAATGACCGGATGACAGATAGAACGATAAAATAAAAAGCAGCATACGGTGTTGCCGGTTTTTACGTTTTTATGAAATATGTGTGTAAAAATTTAACTATTTTAAAAACTTTTATGTATACTACTGAAGTCAAATAGTCCTGAAAAACTACAATAACAAATTAACGAACTAAATACAGCCAGCAATAAACTAGGTCTCAAAATAAATTTAGCAAAAACTAAATAATGTACAGGGTGGGTCAAATTCAACGCTTTTAAATGGAAACACCCTTTTCTATAGGAGATAGACAAAAACTAAAATCGTCGTCTGGAGCTCAATTTTCATCAAAAACATGATGGTGAAAACCGCACATCACTATCTGTTACCGTTTCGGAGTTACGGGGTGTTTTTCAAAAATGTGCATTTTTAACAAATCGCTGTAACTTTTATGCTATGGAAAATTTTGTATTTCTATGAAAACATTTCCAAAGCACCTTTTTACGTAGAATTTAATGGTTTAAGTATATTTTTTTTAAAATTAATAGTTTAAGAGTTATGAACACAAAAATTGATTTTTTATTTGGGACACCCTCTATATTTTTAATTAACTAAAAATAATTTAAAATTACCTTTCCAAAAATATAGCACACTTGATATTTTGTTATAATCCCCTTCGAAATACAGAGTTTTTAAAAGTTCGCCACTTTTAACTAGTAGGCTTTGGACCCCTTATTGATGATATGCCCTTAATGGAACTCGAAAACATATTTTTCCAGCAAGACGATGCACCGGCTCTGAACTCTGAAGTTATCAGAAATTTTTTGCAGCCAATTTCAAGAATAATTGAATAGATAACCAAGATCCCAGCCGTTGGCCGTCGAGGCCGCCTGACTTAGTGCCCATGGATCTAATCCTATGGATATATTTGCGGAAGAATAAAGGTTCCATATTCTTCCGTATAATCTAGACAAGAATTAGAAATACTTAACAGTTATGAGTGGGTATCTTTCATTTTTCCTAATTTCCTATGTATTGTAAGTAATGAAGACTTAATCTATGCAATACAATGATTTATTTGCGAATTTATATTTTTTGGAACATGTCCATTGTCAAAGAACTCCCAAAGGGAGAGTATCGTCCTATGACTAAAGCAACAATTTATCTCTCTTATAATTGGATATAATTATTTATATAATTTGAATGTGTAAATTTCAAAGTTAAAAACAAAATTAGTCCAAAAAAATACCTGATTTCGTTTTCGGTTTGGAAAAGTCAATTTCATAAAAATATGTTTCCATAAATACTAAGACAATTGGTCATTTAGGTAAGAACTTTCGAAAACCGGCTGAATTATTTTCCCAAGCAATTTTCTTAATTTTCTATACATAATGAGGTAAAACGAATTAAAATAAAAGCGTATTTAATGCCGGGTTAAAGGAGTCATTAAAATAAGAATGCTGTCAAGGTGCAATTTTTCACGGTAATTGGAAAACAAATCGATTCTGGCCGAGTTTTCTAGCTTTTTGAGGGGATTGATTCGTGTCTGATGGATTCCGCTGAATTCGCGGCGATTTTTTTATTTTCTATTTAAGTTGATTCGATTTATCTTGCAATTTATGACAAAACGGAGCATTTTCTCTTAATTTAATTGTTTTGTTGACTAAATTAGTCTAATCAAAAATTATCAGAAGTTCACGTGGGAGAATTAGAAAAGGCTTTTCAAGATTCAATTAGAAAAAAAATAAATAATTAATTATTTATTAAATTAGAAAAGGCTTTTCAAGAAAAGGCTTTTCAATTATTCATATAAATCAATTAAATTCAAAAATGGAAAAGCACCAGGGAATAACGGAATAACGCCTGAAATACTTAAGTACGCCGGTAGGAGAAGTTGTAAATTCCTACAGCAAATATACAGGATGCTACAAATTTGAGGTACGAGCATTGGTATCTCGGAAAGCGTAATAGATACGAAGATGGTTAAATTGGGGCAAAGTTGCGCCTTGGGATGTTCACCAAGATGCTATCAAAAAGTTTTTAAAATTTCAAGGATTGCTGAGTTTTTTGGAAAAAACGAATTTTTTTGAAAATCAATTTTATTTTTTCCTGTCGTTACTTTTTAGAAAATAAAAAAACTAATTGCATATTTTCATAGCCACTTTATTAGGGCTATCTGACGGTATTTTTAGATTTTAAAATTAGCTGATAATTTGTGAGATACAGAGGCCGACTTTATTTTTTTAAATACGGACCAGCATTTTTTATTTCAGTTTTTCAAAGAACTCGGTCTCCTGAGTACAATGATATGCCACATTTTATACTTTTTTTTTGTTTTGGGTACCTTAACAACAACAAAACTATTTAATTATTATTTAAAATATTTTCAGGTCCGACCCTGGTTTCTTAAAATATTTAATCTGATTATATTCATTGCAACAATATTGATCAACGCTAATTAACATTGAATAAGGAAAATCGAGCCAATTGAAGGATTCAAATAAATAATATCCAGCTCAGCAATTTAAAGATATTATTTTTAACCTTTTTTATTGTGAATTTTAAATTCTCAGTGTACGATTTAACAATATGCATAATATTAATCGTAGTTATTATAAATAAATCACCTACAAACTAGTTTCTAATGCTCTACATGTTCGAAAGGGTTACCACCTTGCCTATTGCACAAATTTATTATTATTTCAATTTTATTTATAGCTCTTTGAACATATCTTCTTCTTATACTTCCGAATGCATTTTGTACTCTTTATTGCAAATATTGAAAAATATTGAATTCACTTTTATAAATGACGTCAAGTAATGCAATTATTTTTTTTATTGAATTTGATTTTTCGTATTCAATGTTTTACTCCACGTCATAGTTAAGTTTGAAGGCTTATTAATATTGTAACGATGAATAATTTAAATATTTAAAAAAAAACAGAGCCCGACTTGAAATTAGTTTAAATAAATTTTGTGTTCAAATCTCCGAAACAAAAAAAAGTATAAAGTGTGGCATATCATTGTACTCAGGAGACCGAGTTCTTTGAAAAACTGAAATAAAAAATGTAGGTCTGTATTTAAAAAAATTAAGTCGGCCTCTGTATCTCACAAATTATCAGCTAATTTGAAAATCTAAAAATACTAATACTAAGCCGTAATAAAGTGGCTATGAGAACGTGCAATTAGTTTTTTGAGTTTCTAAAAACTAACGACAGGAAAAAAGAAAATTGATTGTCAAAAAAATTATTTCCAAAAAAAAAAGTTTTTTCGAAAAAACTGAGCGATTCTTTAAATTTTTAAAACTTTTTTGATGTCATTTTGGTGAACATCCCAAGGCGCAACTTTGCCCCAAATTAACTATCTTCGTATCTATTACGGTTACCAAGATACCAATGCTCGTACCTCGAATTTGTAAGCACATACCGCAAGACTAGAATAGCTCATATTCTTCCAACATAATTCTAATAGATAAGAAAGGCACCAAAGAAAACATCAGAAACTATAGACCAATAAGCCTACTACCAGTAACATACAAAGTATATACAAAAATAATAAACAACAGAATACAAAACACGCTAAATACTGCAGACGAGAACAAGCAGGCTTTAGAAGCGGTTTCAGCAAGATTGGAAAGCTTTCAACTCGATATATCCTAAGGCAGTAATAGAAGTACGACAGGGGGACGCGATATCCCCAGAAGTGTTTTCAGCAACACTGGAAGAAATCTTCCGTCAACTAGACCAAAAAAGGATTAAAAATAGATGGAGAATATCTTAACTATCAATAGTCCTAAAGAACTACAAACACAAATTAACGAACTAAATACAGCCAGCAATAAAGTGGTTCTCAAAATGAACTTAGCAAAAACTAAAGTAATGTACAACGAACTAGTGGACAGAAAAGATATTCTAATATATAAGAAATACAACTGGAATTAAGAGAAGAATACATATATTTGCATTATACATATATAATACATTATTATACATATTATATTACCAGAAATCAACAGAAATTAAGAATTAGCGTGGACTACTTATAGAAGAAACTCAATCATATTCAAATCTAGAATGCAACTTTATCTAAAGAAGAAACCATTCAACCAATGTGTACTACCAGTGATGACATATGCATGGGAAACTCTATGATGAACTCTTTTGGCGATCGCGGTTTAAAGCCTGCATTAACACAAAAAAATTAATAATCATTAAAGGTAATATATTTATAAGGTCTACATATAATTACATATGGATTATAGTTATATTCAGAGTTTATTCAATAAAGTGTTGTTCATATCACAGCAAATTATGAAATATAAATTGCAAATATAAACGGACATCATAAGGAAACTGCAAGTCGCACAACGCTCAATGGAACGAAATATGCTGGAAATAACCTCGGAAATAACCAAGAATACGACAAAAGACCCAAGTAATAGATATCACCCAAAGAGTCAAATCCCTCAAAAATTACAACATGATATTCAAGAGGAATTAAGAGACCTAGAAAAAGACCGAACCTAAGATGGAACCATGATATTAGAAAATCAGCAGGGATAACTTAGGCCCGCATAGCCAACAATAGACAACAATGGGCCCAACTACAAAGAGAGTATCTAAATATGTGAGGGAGGCTACACCATAATTAGAAATGTTTTAAAAATCTAAAAATAGTGGTGACTAAAAATAGTGGTGATACATTATATACATATATACATAGAGTTCCTGCCAAAAATGTATTAACTTTATCCTTTGTTGCTACTCAATCGATAATTATACGCATAACAAACTTTCTCAATTATCTATAGTCGATAAAAAATGGTCATATTAGTATTCAATGTTTCATAGTACGAGTCTTTGTCAGAATAACTGCTAATATGTAGCTCTAATAAAACTGTATAATGATAAATTTATTCCAAAAATACACTTAGCTGTCTTTAATAAATTTTATGTGTCTCTTTTATTATCTTTCTCAAACCATTATAATGTTTTTTATCATTTCTGATTCTAAAGTTACCAGCTTTGTTATATTCATATCACAGTCCATGTTGGAGACATTACTTCTGCCTTTTCTTTAATTAAATGGTTTCACACTGGGGCTATTGTTACATTTATTGTTAATTTAACTTCCTGGTGTATTTTTTCGTAATAGTACGTCTATATAGTACGTCAACATACAAAGCTTAAGTTAAAGAAAGAATCGTTTGTATTGCTTATAATCTTATAGGTGCATTGTTGTGTTAAATAAGTCGTAAATTAATTGGTAAAAGCAAAGGTATACATTGCACAAGATGTTTATTCAATTAAAATAACATTATTACAACAATTTAGTAAAGATTAAAGATGTGTTTGGAAACAAATTCTAATTTAAAATATTGCAAAAAAATTTAGATCAAAACGAAGATCATGTATAAGACAAAAGTTTTAATATTTATGTTGTTGGATATAAAAACTACGTTAAAATATCTAAGTTCCAGTATCTTATTAAAAGATATAAATCTAGTTACGCGAAATAATAAATAAAGAGCTTCCTTGTTAAACAAGAGCATAATATAAATTTGCTACGATAAATATAAAACCAAACAGAATCGCAAGTAGCTTTTCTATAATGCCGACTAATTTATAAACTAAATTGAGAAGAGTCTTTACTTTTTTGCTTTCAAACGTCATAACAGTGGCGTATTAAAACTATGTCTAAATTAAGTATAAAATTTCTACCAAGGAAAAAGGCTACACATTAAGCTAAGAGTTCTTATATATACACGCACTTCCATTCTGGGGTGCGTGTTGTGCGACTCAATTTGAGCGTATCTTCAAATTACAAAAGAGAGCTGTGCGATATTCACTGAGGCTAACCAGTCGTGCTCACTGCCGGGACTTGTTTAAAAGATATAAAATATTAACTCTTCCTTCCCTATTCATACTCGAATCCGTCTGCCTAGTTCGCAAGCACGTATCGAGTATTTCTCTAGGAACCAGTTCATGGCTATCAATTAGGAACGCAGAGCATAACATGTATCTGCCAACCCCTCACTCTGAGTTAGTAAAGAGTTCCATATTGTACAATGCAAAAAAAATGCACAATCATCTGCCATCTGAAATTAATTCCATTTCATCCTTTCCTGCATTTCGCAGAGCCTTGAGATCATACTTACTGGAGAAAGCCTTTTACGCGGTTAACGATTTTTTTTTATTAATATCTAGGGTTCTAAATTTAACACACATTCACTAAATTTAAGAAATGATTTTGTTTTCTATCCATTTAAATTTAGTATTGACATTATATACAGTTGTTTATTTACATGTATGTTTATATTTTATTTATATTTAATTAAATAAATTTTTGACAATGTACAATTTCTATAATTGTATAAAGTATTGTTTTAGTTTTGTATGTTTGCTGTTAGTTTTATATGTTTTTCTATTGTTAAGTGAAGTTTTGTATGTTTTTTATATTCTTTTTTTTTTTAAGCTTTGTCAACAAAATTGTAAAATTTTTTTATGACAATAAAGCAATTTCTTTCTATAGTTAATATCAAATAAACCTTTAGTCACGTGATTAAGCTTCACCGGGACAGCGTTGCCCACTTTTATATATTTTCTTTTAATCAATATATTTTAGGAAACAAAAATAAATTAATTATAAATATATAAACAGTTATTATTTACATCAACAAAACTCACCTTCTTAACAACACTTAAGGGACATAAAGGGCCATTACTATTGCTTTCCCGTTCAAAATATTCTAATAAAGTTACGATGAGTTTGACGGCTATTAAGCTATGTATCTTGTACCCCAATTCCCACTAAAAGAGGTTCTAAAAAGAACAATGTTCGACAGTTCGACTGGTCTTTAAATTGGTAAAAATTTTAAACTTAAAGTATCATAACACAATTTATTTAAGCCAAAAACTTGTAATACAAAACTAAAGTGTTAAAACGAATGACACTGTCAGGAAATAATAAATAAATGTGGTAACTGGACATTTTTTTTACAGCAGAGTTACCACCTGAATCCCCAGCGGAAAATTTAAATTCCAGTTAGTCAGCACGGTGCGTATATGTCCATGGTTGGCAACAATGAATTTAAAAATCGCGCCCTCGATTACGTAACTAAAAGTTTAATTGATATCAAATATATGAATGTATTTCTCATAACTGAATAATTGTAGTTAGTGTGTAAACTGTGTATAATTTAGAAGATAATTTCCATTTAATGTTATTTTTTCAACTTAGCTATAGTCTGTCCAACGACAAAATCCTTGACAGTGATAGATGTGTCTGTCATTTTAATTTCAAAGTAGTTAATTTTATATTACAATGAAATAAGTTGGTACAATTGGAACGCATAGGAGAAAATTAATATATTTAAAATTTGAGTGACAAGTGATTACTTAATATACTTTATTAAAACTATAAAATTGAAAAAATCTAACCGAGTTATTTTACTAAAAAAATTTACGGTATGTGTTAATACAAAAGAAGCAAGAATGTATTTTAAACAAAACACTGCAGTACTAAATTTTATTATTTATATATCGTGTGATGTTATTTTACAGATACTTTAGTTTTTGGTACCATATTCGAGGATTGTTGGATTGGTACCATATACGATTGATTGAAATACATGGATTGGTAAGGACGTCATTTGTTTTTTTCTGTCATCGCCTGTCGAAATCTTACCTGAGAAAAAAAAACAAAGCATAAGAAGGTCTATTTTTCATTGACCGCAGATTCCGTAGTTCCGCCACTGCCCATTCGTTAAAATTGTTCGAAGCGACTTGGCAAAGGAAAATCGCGTGTTCTTTATTTTCTTTGAAACTATGCAAATGAAGATAAAAATTTCACTGAAGAAATTGAACATCGCGTCGGATCGCCGATCGTGTCGCGGGAGAATAAATTGAATTAGTTCCGAAACTAAAAAGATTTTAGTATTTGAAGAAAGATTGAAATAACGAAAAAGAATATATTTAAAACCACATGCAGGTAATCAAATTACTTTTGAAGTAGTTTTTATTAATCAAATAATTTATCATGGAAAATTATCATAAAAAATGGTTGGAAATTATATTATATGTTCTTTTACTAAAGATATACATAGTTTCGAAACGATAAATAAACAAATCTAAAAGGCTTTGACCAAAAAAAATAATGGATCTCACGATTGGAAATTGGATATAAAGAACATTATATTGTATGAGAATTTCTGTACAGTTTATAGAAACTCTCGGGGGCCAATAAGGGCACGAGTAATGATATATAAAACAACCCCAGAGTTTCCCACTGGTAAAGGAGCACGACAGGGGAAACGCGATATACCCAAAGCTGTTTACAGCAACACTAGAAGAAATCTTCCGTACACTGGACTGGACCAACAAAAGTTTAAAAATAGATGGAGAATATCGTATTCGCGGAGAATATAGATTCGCTGATGACACAATCCTAATTTCCAATAGTCCTGAAGAACTACAAGCACTAATTAATGAACTAAATAGAGCTAGCAATAAAATCGGTCTCAAAATTAATTTAGCAAAAACTAAAGTAATGTACAACCAAACAAAAATAATGTAGCAGAAGACCGAACCTGAGATGGGATATCAGGAAATTAGTAGGGATAACTTGGGCCCGCCTAGACAACAATGGGCCGAACTACAAAGAGAGTAGTGTCATGTATCTATACGATCTATACGATCGACAAAAACTGTCAAAGATGGCTGGAGAATGGCAATCGATTACAATTTTGGAGAGATCAAGTAGTCTTAAAGGTCAATTGCTTGGTCCGTACTCTTAACGCTACTATCTTTAATGGCGCTTACTGCCAGTTGGTCTTTATTGTTATATTGGGTGAAAATTATTTTAACCATAACTTTTTTTAGATAAAAAAAAACGAGATTTGGTCTGTTAGTATATAACATTTAGGATTGATTGACGTACTCAACTATTTTCGGCCACTTCCTGTTTCACCGGAAATGATTTCAACTTTGGATTTTTAAATGGCGCCATCGGTATGTTTTTAATTTAATTGATAGAAAAAGACATTCTGAATAAAATTACATCATATGTCAACTTTTGACATTTTCGCCCAAAACAAAATTGTGTTTTAAATTTCAATCTGGAGTGCCATGGCTATTTTGAAAACACTAATTTTTAATAAATAAGCCTTAGAAAAATACATTTGATCATCTAACGTTTTTTGTGTCTTGTCCTGGCCGGTTAAAAGATGCCCAAATCGTATTTTTAACCCTATCTCATTTTTTTTCAAATGGAACGAGGGTATTAGAAAAAGTATTATTAGAAAATTGGAATATTTGAAAAAAAAAATTTTTTACGAATAATTTGGTACCACACACTTGGTATTTCGAGTCAAATTGTCGTTTCGAGTCAATCGCATGTTGCAATTTCAAATAAACCATATACGAAACTGTCAAAAGTTGATATATGATATGTCATTCTATTCAGAGTATCATTTTCTATCGAATAAATTAACAAAATAGCAAGAGTGTAATTTAAAAATTATTTTGTAGTCATTTTCGGTGAAACCTGAAGTGATTGAAAACAACTGAATATGTCAATCAATCCTAATTTATGTAATATACTAACATACCAAATCTCGTTTTTTTATCTGCAAAAATAAAAAAAAGTTATAAAAGTGAGCCACTTTTGAGACGCACCGGTATAGAACAGAAGACAAACGCTCAATAAAATTATATCCGACAAAATTGAATATTAATGAAACTGGTTCTAGGAATAGGATTAAAAAGTATTAAACAGACTAAAAAATGTTCTGGAATACCCCAATAAATTTTTCATACACATTTATCAATAATTGCGCTTTCGGAGTTGGAAATCACTGAATATGTATGCGTTTCCGTACGCGAACTTAACAGGTCCGTAACGATATTAACTGTCAAATTCCAATATCGGAACATTTGCATTCGCAATAGCGAATGGTTACGGGCAAATTGGAACCTGTTAGAGAGTTAGAGAGGCGCTACAACGGGCTAATAAAGCGGCCACAGCTTTAGACCTGCTTCCTGTTTGCCGTTTGAATTTCTGATAGTGGTGTTGCGTTTGAGAAACAATCTCTGACACTCTAATTTAAACTAATGTAACGGTAGGCATTCAATAGTGCCACACCATTAGGCTTATCTATTGGAGGTAGTAAACAAACTTTAAATATAGGAGTTGTAAGTATTTATATATATAATTATATCAACTTTAATTCGTAAACTCATCTTTTTATAAACTTTAATATTTGGCATATTATACAGGGTTCATCGAGGAGTTGTTTTTTACTTTAACTTTAAAACACTCTGTGCAATAATTTTGTCTGTAAATTTTTGTAAAACATAATTTTACGGTGAGAGCCCTGTCTCCTAAGTATTTTGTTTTTTTGGATCATGTCAATACATGCCTTGGCTAATTTTTCAGAGCGAAATAAATTTGCCACCAACAATTTACAATTTTTTCAATTATCATTTCTTTTTGAAGTTATTTTTTAATGTGACAAGGCGGCTTTGGTGATTATTGTGAACTATACAGGGTGGTCCGAACTGTATGCTGGAAACTTCGGCAGCCTATTCTGCAGATAAAAATAAGCAAAAATGTTCGTCCTAAAATGCTTATTTTGGGAGATACAGGGTGTATAAATTTCATTTTTATTTTGATTTTTTCCAAATAATTTCTGAGTAAAGTTAATATTTGCATGAAAATTGGTGTCTGGGAGTTTTTTGACATGAGAAATTTGATTTTGATGTCAATATGACTCTTACTTATGACTCCTACTTGTAGAGGGCGCCACCTACATGTGTTTTAATTGTTTTGGAGAGTAATAACTTTTCGTCTGTACCTGTATAAACTACTGAGTGAAAAAATACACATTTCCGTGATTTTCTACTTAAAAAATATCTTTTGGTAAAAATCGCTGCGATCAACCGTTCTCACGATATTTAGAATGGAAATAGTCAATACATGTCATTATTGACAAAAAATAAACGTATTGAGTAGATAGTTAATTGACTGAAATGACAAATTTGGAAACTTTTTATTTTTTTAAAGTATTCATAAATTTTTCTTGGAAAAAATGATGATAAACCAGTTCCTGTTGAACTTTTGACACAAAAACATTTAAAATTTATGTTTTCAGTCTAATAACTATTTAGCCAACATGTTTAATTTATGTGAATGATGACAGGTATTGATAATTTCTATTTCAAATATCTCGAGAACCATTACTCGTAGCGATTTTTACCAAGAGAGCTTTTTATGTAAAAAATCTCGTTAATGTAGATTTTTTACTCAGTCGTTTAATACAGGTACGGGCGAAAAGTTATTACACTTCAAACCAGTTAAAAAATTTGTAGGTGGCGCCCTCTACAAGTAGGAGTCGTATTGACATCAAAATCAAATTTCTCATGCCAAAAAACTCCGATACAACAATTTTCATCCAAATATTGATGTTACTTCAGAAATTATTTGGAAAAAATCGAAATAAAAATAAAATTTCTACACCCTGTATCTCCCAAACTAAGCATTTTATGACTTACATTTATACGAACTTTTTACTTATTTTTATCTGCAGAATATGTTGCCAAAGCTTCCGGAATACAGTTCGAATCACCCTGTACACTACAATGAACTGCCCATCATGTTCGGCGTTTAGCAAATGCTTGGCATCAGAAGATCACGAAGCAGTACAAGCTTCATTAAATGAACTTCGCTTGATCCTGAAAGAAAAATGGCATAACATAACGCAATATGATATATTATGCAGCCTCAATGACAGTATGAACGGACATATACAGGCAGTTATAGCAGCCAAGGGCAGCAATGCAAAGTATTATAATATTTATTACATGGTTATTTCTGTTTGTATACTTGAGTATTATAGATGTTTTCTTTAATATCGTTAGTTCTGTTATCGTTATTAATATTTATTAACACCCGGTCTGTATCGTTAGCCTTTAACGTTTTTTTTAAATTTTTTATAGAGTATCCAATGCAGTGTAATATGACTTTACAAGAATAGTCACCAAAACCATCTCGTCATATTAAAAAATTACATCAAAAATTATTAATAACTGAAAAAATTGTAAATTGATCGTTATCAGTTCATTTCGCTCTTAAAAATTAACCGAGGCATGTATTGACAAAATTTATAGAAGAAATTATTGCACAGGGTGTTTTAAAGTTAGGGTAAAAAGACAACCCCTCGATTAACCTGTATAATATGCTAATTACTAAAGTTTATAAAAAGTTTAACTTTTTTTAAAGGAACACGTTGTATATTTTATTTTTTTACCTATCTTTTTTCCGATTTCAAATATAGTATGCCTATTGATCATACCAAATAGACTTTTAGTAACCTGATTAAGCTGATCCGATCAGGCACATCATTGCCGACTTTTAGATATTTTCTTTTAATCAAAATATTTTTGAAAACAAAATTGAATTAATCTTAAATGTACAGGGAGTCTTAAATAACTACAAATAGTTTCAGGGCTCGTAGATCTCGATAAAAGAAACATATTTTCTCTTTGCCATTTTCTTCCAAGTCCAAAATAACCGAGATATTTTACTTTGAAATTTTAAAAATAAAGATGATTTGTCGCTTAAATTTTGAAAACCCTGGATCTTTTCTACGTTTTCTTTCTTGTAAATTTAATCTACTGTCTATGTTACCTTATGAAGAGATTATGTTTTTAATTGAAAATGAAAAAATTTCCAAATTTTTTTTTTCTAAAAATTCCAATCTTTTTTGCGAAAAAAAACTCATAATCGTGTTTCTAGGGTCAAAATATACTACCCCTAAAAATATTTGCACTTATTTAAATCTCACCCTGTATAAACAGTTATATCAACAAAACTCACCTACATGATAGCGTTTAAAGGGCATAAAGGGCCATTATTAGCGCTTTCCCATTCGAAATTTTCGAATAAGATTGCGATGAGTTGTTTGCAACGGTTGTTAAGCTGCTTCGGCACCTTATACACTTCGCACTACAAGCGATTCTAAAAAAAACAATTTTCGACTGCAAGATCTGCTAGTAATTTTTTTTAGTCTTAATGTATTTCATCACAAATTACTTAAACCAAAAACTGATCAAAAAAATCAAAATATCAGTAAATAAATATGGCAGCTTGACATTTTTTACAGCACAGCTACCACCTGAATCGCGAACGGAAAATTTAAATTCCAATTAGTCCATGGTTGGTAGCAATGAATGTAATAATCGCGCCCTTAATGACGTAATTAAAAGTTTATTTGGTGTCGACAGTATTATTTGTTTAATCAATTCAATTGCTACCACACAAAATGCATACTGCGTTATTTTTATGAATTTAATGGGATTAAAGAGCTGCCCTTGTAAAAAACTGTGTTTTGGTTCTTATTTAACATGTCAGATATTTTTTTCTGAAGCCTACGCCTATAATTCATTTTAATTTGTAATTTGCATTTCTAATTTATTCTAATTTCTTATTACACCAAATTTCTCGTACCCCAGTAATTAGTAAATCATGTTTATTCAATTTTACTCTCAATTTGTTAACTACTGCCTTAATAACTAGCGGTTATTTAGAATTTCTGCTTGTTATGTGGTTCTTTACATTTTCGTAATTATTTCATTTTACAGGATAAATTAAAAGCTTCGAGCCTTCGAGTTCGTTTTTAATTTCGAATGTTAGCATTATTTTTCAATATTTTTCGAATGCAGATTAGAATTTTTTTTATATTGTTTGTTTCGTTTTTTTAATCGTTTATTTTATTCTATTTGACTTTTTTTCAATATAAAAATATTATGAGTGGTATTATTTACCGAAATGTATTGTTTTAATATAACTATTAATGAAAAAGTGTTTTTATTTTAACTTTAGACTAAACTCCTATCTAACTACATTTACTGGATATTTTCAACAATTTCAATTTGTCTAAACAGTCTCTAGTTATTTTATCATTGGTGCCAGCGACAGAGTAAGATCGCATTTGGTGGATATGGCTGGAATATTATGTCCAAATAACAAATGGATTTACTGACATTTAAATTTGTGACACAAGCGAGTCGTCAAAATAGTTACAAAAGTAGACATTATTATAAAGTAAAATGTATTTTTGTTGCAATTTAAAGATGTTTTGAAATTGTTTTTATTAACATTGAAAATGTTTCTGTTATCCTATATAAGGGAGCCCAAATCGAATTAAAATGCTACATTTGCCACACCATGACGTCATATATACAAGGGTATAGGAAATCTCGGCGCAGCGGCGGCAGTCGGCCAGCGCGTGCAAAAACCATTACATCTCTAATTGTTTATTGATATATCTTTATTAGTTTAAAAGCAAAAAATATGGGGTTTGCTTTGATACCTTGTCAAGACATAAGCAAAACTTTTAAATTGTTTCTTTTTTTCATTTAGGCCTTCGCTTTTCGTTAAATGAAAGTTATATTAAAAAAAGTCTCTTTTTAAACCAAATTTTCGCATGATTGAAATATATATGTACTGGACTTACTTAGCACGTCACGTAGTTTTTACTTAATAAGGTAAAACCAAAAAGCCCAAACTTTCTGTATGATTATTTTTAAATTTTACGTATGTTATGTTTATTTATGTAATGTTCTTTAAAATCAAAAAAAATTAAAATTATAAAATAAAAAAATAATAATAATAAATAAGTAATTTAGTATTTTATTAGTAATTATCAGGTAGTAATTGTTAATTTTGAAGTTTAACTTAATATAATGTCATTTTAACAGAGCGTCAACGATTTCTTGTAGACGTATCTGTTTTAAAAAGTAAAGTGTTCTCGAATAGTTCAATTTAAATATTTTAAATAGTTTTTTTTTTTGATTCTTTATATTTTTTTGCTTCCGACAACGGAAAGAAAAACTTCCGAAACGTTAAGCATTTTTTTTTTCTTTGTTAGGCAAATTTTTATTACTGTAAACACAACTTCTGACAAGCAGCGTCCGTTTAGGTTTAACGCAGAAGTGTTTACAAAAAATAACTATTTTATTTTGTAGATTTTTCTTGCAGTGCAGTGGCGAAAAACCCATAAGGATATTTTTGGATAGATGAATCCGCCACATAGGTATAGACATTTTTTATGAGATAGAAAGTTTCAGAATCGATTAATAACATAATACGCTACGCAGTCAACTTGTTCCTATGCGCGGATGAGCGTCTTCAAGACTCTACCATCGGCCAGGGTAACGACGCCACGCGCCGCCGAAGAGGAATCGGCCTACGTTTGGCCAAACAGGCTGGACACGGTGGACTACAATATTGGCGAGTCTGAATATTTATAAAAATTTGCAAAGTAAAATATGTTGGAAAAATAATTAATCCATACATAATATATAAAAGCTCAAAGGGTTTTTTTGTTGCATCCATCCCGCCGAAACCGCTTTACCAATCTTGATGATTCTTTTTTTAAATGAAAGGTATATATGTGTAGATTTGTTATGAAGTATTTTTATAGTGCTTAATGGCTATTTCTTTGTGTAAAACGACTAAATACTAAAACATACCTGAAAACACCTACACACAATACCTCCAGAAATAAATTAGTTGTCATTGTCAGTGGTGTGTCAGTTAGATTATATATTACGTTTTTAGATATTTTAGAGTGAGTTGATGCCGCCAGCTTTAGATACATAAATATTAGCACAAAGGTTCGTTTAAACGACATTAGTGAATTAGCTACACAAAGCGATTTTAGGAAATTCATCCTCTTAGAGAGTAAAATTATCTCGGAACAGTTTGTTGTATGAAAATTCCTTACTATTTCGTCTAGAAGAATGAAATCCTACAAAAAGAATTAGAAGAAATTTTTGAAATTCATCAACCAAATGGGTAAAGTTAGTAAAAATTTATATAAAACTTGGTGACGTCTGGATTATACACATAAAAATTGGCACAAAGGTAAAGCGAATTTATGAAATTTATACCCTTAGGGAGTAAAATAGGGAATGAAAGTTTGCTGTACGAAAATGCAATACTATAACATTATAAACCAGACAGTATAAAATTTTATACAAGGGTTTATTTAGTGACATCATAAGGAAATATATCTTCCTCAATTATCCTTCAAAGAATAAAAAATAACCTATAAAGAGAGTATTAGTGCTCTTAATAAATAAAAAAAAGATGAAAAATAAAAAACATCTATATGTTCACTAGCTCTCTATAAAGAAGTAAAAAATCATTTAAATCAATGCATAAACGATTCGAGGTGTAACGCGAACGTAGTCGCGGGAAAAAGCTAGTAATTTATTAAATTATTTTATTTAAATGATTAATTTTCATTGAAAAGGAATTTTTGTAATTCGCCACTATATTAGTTAAAAACTAAGAAACTCATATCAAATTTAAGTTTTGCGATTTTGACTTATACTTTTTAGAAAAGCTGAACGTATTTTAAAAGAAAAAAAGCTTTTGATAATATTTGTGTAGATTGACTGCAAGTTGTATAACATAAATTTCTACGACCGGTCTACCTAGTGGTCTGCAGCATCGCCTTGTGGTGCCAACGTGGGCCTGTTAATCTGTGACGTGACGCACAACAGCCAAGAAAAACAGAAGCGTGGCTAAGAATTTAGTAATTTAAAAAAAACTGTCTTTTAGATACAGTAGTAGGTATTAAAAAGTTTTGTGTTTAAATGGGGTTTGCCTTTAACAGTTAAAAAATGATATCGTAAAGTGTAACTTTCCGTAAGAATTCTTTATCTGTCATCGATCATGATCTGTCATCATGTTAACCTGATGTCTTGTATGTTATTTTGTTTTTTTGCTTGTTTGTTTTACGGATAGGTGCGATTGCATAATTATTATTAATAATGTTTTATTTAATGTTAACATTACCACTTTTTCAGTGAATCTTTAAATCTGTTGTTTTTTGTTAAGTTCGTTATTTAAACATATGTATGTAATACACTCATATTAACACTAATGATATTTTTACGTTTTTATTCATCATTTTCAATGCCCCCCCGGTTGCATCTTTGTAAAGGACTGTGAATTTTTTGTATAGTATTAGTCCATTAATACAAAACAAGATTCAAGAAAAGTTATATTTCTTGAGAAGGTTCTGTTTTTTTCGGCACCAAAAACTTTGCAAAATAAAAAAATTGTAAACACCACCGTGAGGCATGACTAAAAGGGAAACTACTTTGTTATCGTATAATACTACTCTAGTTAAACAAACTTGCCTAACCAACAGAAAATCTCCTACAGTCGTTAGAAACAAAAAAGCACAAAGAAAAAATTATATAAAATATCTAAATACAACTATTCAAGAACACTTTAGTTTTTTTTGTGGCAAATATAGGAATATATTATAAACAGTTGACATTATATGAAGTCAAACTTCAAACTAATAATTACTGCCTGATTACAATAATTACTTATAGTACGAGAGCTAGCAGCGTAGGAAAAACAAGTATTTTAAGACGTCTGCGTCTGGCTCCTTGATATGTCTTTTACTATGCTCTCTAGATCAGCATGCGGCCCGTCTGGCAGCTGGTAAACGTTGCGTTCCCTACTGCGCATTATAAGAAGATCTTATAGTTTTATTAGTCCTTTAAATTCTAGTATAGAATATAAATCGAACATGTCTCCATAGCGCAGTGCGTAGAGTTTCCGACCACGAACCGATGGTTCAGAGTTCTAATCCGGGTCAGGGCAAAGACTTTTTTTATTGTATTTTCGTCTATATTCTGATAGTAAAGTATTAAATATTTGTTTTTGAATCACCATAATTATTTTTTAATACTTTACTATCAGAATATAAACGAAAATAAAATAAAAAAGTCTTTGACCCGACCCGGATTCGAACTCTGAATCGTCGGTTCATGGACGGAAACTCTACGCACTGCACTATGGAGACATGTTTGATTTATATTCAATACTAGAATTTATAGGACTAAATTAATAAAAAATATAGGATCTTCTTCCAATGCGCAGTAGTGGACGCAACGGGTATCGGCAGCCAGACGGGCCGCATGCTGTTCCAGAGAGCATAGTAAAATATATATCAAAGAGCCAGACATCTTAAAATACTTTCTCGAAAACGTTCTTAGACTATTAATGAGGTAAAACCAAACAAACCTTAAACTTTTTGTTTATGATTATTTTTTGTTTGTTTTTAATTTTTACTTATGTAAAAATGCTCTATTATGTTCTACATGTTTATTTATGTTATATTTATTAAAATCAAAAAAGCGATAATCCCATAATTTTTTCAATAAACAAAACCGCCAGAAAACATCATTTAAAAATTATTTTTCGTAATCATTAGCTCAATATTATATTTCATACACTTAGGTTATTTCATAAATCTATTTAAATTATATATGATTTTTCTTCTTCATTTGATTAAAAAATTAAGTCAATCTACTAAAAATGCTCAATAGTTTTGAGAACATATTACAATCAATATGAACATGACTTGACTAGCACGGTAGCAGCTTTATTGGAGTGTTGTAATCAGGCAGATGCTTTTCTAATCCCAACAAGCAATTTTGGATGCAAATGATCCAATACTGCTTTTGACGTTAATGTCGTTACCTATCTGTTTAAATTAGTGCACGAATACGCGTAAATATTTAGCGGATTTGTTAGCTCTAAGCAAACAACCCTACGGGATATTATTTGTCTTCGTTAAAAAAAACTCTTTGAAAATATATGAAAGAATAGTTAACGGTTTGAAAAATTGGTATAATTACATACATTACATTATTATACTGCCATAATTTTAAAATTATAGCCGTCTCCTATAATAACGTTTACATGCCATAAGTGTAATCTTATAACGATCGACAACAACAATAACAATGAAATAGTTAGAAATTATGTGTATGAGGAGTTTAGGATTAGTAATTGGTACTAATGCTAAAACAAATTACCGATCGAAAAAGTTCAGCCAATATACAACTTTTGACTTAAACAAGTTTCAATATCTAAAGGAGTTTTTGAGTTATCGCGTGTTGTGTGTTAAAAAGTTGAGTTTTCAAATTAGCACTATTACTGACATTTTTTTGTTTCTTTCCCACTCCGACTTATCAAGATCCCTAAGCGATTCACCCCACACATGTAAATACCGACCCAAAAGAAAGAGTTGCCAGCGTGGTATATATTTTAATATACTTATTAATTAATATTCTGTTTAGTTATTTGTGCTACACGATCGTAAGCTATTGGCAAAGATCTATGAGGAAGGTTCAGTTTCAAAGTAATTAGCTTTTGTTATGGGTATACGACCTGATCATGTAATTTATAGTTAAGTGTACTACAACAGATCTGTGACATAAGTACCCTATTAAGACATAATCTATTATCTATACAGGGTGCTATAAATTCGAGGTACGAGCATTGGTATCTCGGAAACGGTAATAGATACAAAGTTGGTTAATATGCGGCAAAGTTGCGCCTTGGACTCTTCACCACGATGTCATCCAAAAAATTTTTAAAAATTTCAAGGATTGTCGTTACTTTTTAGAACATCAAAAAACTGATTGCACATTTTCATAGTTACTTTATTAGGGCTATCTGATAGTATTTTTAGATTTTCAAATTAGCTGATAATTTGTGAGTTAGCTGATTAAGTTGGCCCCTGTATGGCCAACTTAATTTTTTTAAATACGGACCTGCATTTTTATTTCAGGTTTTGAAAGAAGTCGGTTTCCTGAGTACAATGATATGCCACACTTTATACTTTTTTTATTTTGGGTACCTTAACAACAACAAAACTATTTAATTAGTATTTAAAATAATTCCAAGTCCGACTCTTGTTTTTCAAATTATTTAATTTGATTATATCAGCGCTAATTAACATTGAATAAAGAAAATCGAGCCA
Source organism: Sitophilus oryzae (assembly GCF_002938485.1). Classification (NCBI taxonomy): domain Eukaryota; kingdom Metazoa; phylum Arthropoda; class Insecta; order Coleoptera; family Curculionidae; genus Sitophilus; species Sitophilus oryzae. Next base: position 5,620,737 of record NW_022145681.1, on the reverse strand, counting down.
ATTGAAAGATTCAAATAAATAATATCCAGCTCAGCAATTAAAAAGATATTATTTTTAACTTTTTTTATTGTGAATTTTAAATTTCAGTGTGCGATCTAATAATATACATAATATTAATCGTAGTTATTATAAATAAATCAACTTATATAAACTTGTTTCTAATGCCCTACATGTTCGGAAGGGTTGCCACTCTACCTATTGCACAAATTTATTATTCGTTCAATTTTATTTATAGCTCTTTTTATTTTTTTATCTTAACTTGTCTTCTTCTTATATTGCCAAATGCATTTTGTATTCTTTATTGTAAATGTTGAAAATTATTAATTTCACTTTTACAAATGACGTTAAGTAATGCCCCCCCCCTTCCGCTCCTTGGCGACAGGTCAGAAACCTCGCTGGCCATTATACCGCTCTGCCATTTCTAATCCATCTTCCGGGAAAATGATTTGATTGTTTATATTATATTATATTTATATTATTTATTTTATATTATTTTTTATTATTGTCAGGAGACCGAGTTCTTTCAAAAGCTGAAATAAAAAATGCAGGTCAGTATTTAAAAAAATTAAGTTGACCTCTGTATCTTACAAATTATCAGCTAATTTGAAAATCTAAAAATACCATCAGATAGTTTTAATAAAGTGGTTATGAGAACGTGCAATTAGTTTTTTGATTTTCAAAAAAGTAACGACAGAAAAAAATAAAATTAATTTTCAAAAATATCCGTTTTTTCCAAAAAACTCAGCAATCCTTGAAAATTTTAAAACTTTTTTGATGGCATCTTGGTAAACATATTAAAGCGCAACTTTGCCCCTATTTAACCATATTCGTATACCTATATTGCGGTTATGTTACTATATTGCGATTACCGAGATACCAATGCTCGTACCTCGAATTTGTAGCACCCTGTATAACATATAGTAAGATATAACCTATAAAACACCCTATAAAATATATTCTAATCTAATTTAAGCATATAATAATAAAATACATTTATTCGATGCAAAGCAATTAAATAGGAATTTAAACTACAATTTTCTTGTTAGCCGGTATATGTCTATTTTTATTGTAATTTTAATAGTTTCCCAGGTTTAATTAAAGGAAAACGTAACACTGCATGTACACCAATAAATTTGCTACAATTTGCTAAACTACCTGCGCTTAATTGTTTAAAAATAAAATATCCCGTTGCACCACTTTGTTCTAAAATTACCTCCAACTAGTATTAGACTTTCCAGTCGTTTAATTTTCCATATCCTCAGCTACATTGGCGGCTGGTAAACCTCTAACGAAAATCTTATTAAAATTAAATGGCGGAAATATCTGGAGACGATTAAAACGGCATCAGCTCGAGTTCTAATTTAAATTAAAACTAAATTACTTTTTGATCTTGTTATCCCTTTAAAACGTCTGTTTCTTCCAAGACTTAAATACTATATTTTACGAACAAAATATTAAGAGATATTAACTATATTATCACTTACCTGGAGGCGATCTTTGATGCTATATATATTAACATTATTAGAACATGCAAAATTAGCATGCTCATTCTAAAACTCCTAAACTAGTAAATATAGAAAAAAATAATATAAGACACAAAAGGGGAGCGTACAATATTGCTCTGAGTTTTTAAAATATTGCAATACTTTAAAAGCTTCAAAAAATCACACAAAAGGTTTTATTAAGCTACTTTTGTGTCTTATACTTAATAAAACATAGACTTAAGCAGTCTTCTGTAAGCTAAGTATATTTTCATATATTAAGTAAATAAATAATATATTAAGTAAATAAATAACCTAAAAAACAGTGATCAATTCTTCTAGTTATTTATATTAACATATATGACACATATGACACTATATGTGATGCAATATATGACACTATGATACTATACAAGGGAGTCCGAACTACATACCGGAAGCTTCGACAACATATTCTGCACATAAAAATAAATAAAGAAGTTCGTATAAACTTGTGTGTTACGATATTTGGATGAAAATTGGTATCCAGGGGACTTCTAAAAGGGAAATTAAAACAACTTTCGTTGCATGCCATCAATGACACCATGCCTCGTCTTATGGAGTGTGCTGGTGGTCGTATTATGATGTGCAACGAAAGTAATTTTAATTTCCCCATACTTGTAGTGGACGCCTCCTACATTTTTTTTGCTGTTTTGAATAGTAATAACTTTTCGTCCGTCCCTGTATTACACTACTGAGTGAAAAAATATACATTTACGCCTTATTTTACGTAACAAATGTCTCTCTCGTGAGAATCACTGCGAGCAACCGTTCCCAATATATCTGGAATGGAAATAGTCAATACATGTCATAATTGACATTGAATAATAAATTTGCAATGTTTTTGTGCCAAAGATTTCACAGAGACTGCTTTCTAGAAAAATTCATAATTAACTGAAAAAAATAAGAAGTTCACAAATTTATCAATTCTTCTTTTATCATCTAATCAACATATTTATATTTTGTCAACAATAACATGTATTGACTATTTCCATTCCAAATATCTTGAAAACAGTTGCTCTTAGCGATTTTTAGCAAGAGACATTTTTTACGTAAAAAATTGAAATACGGAAATATATATCTTTTCACTCAGTAGTTTTATACAGGTACGAACAAAAAGTTATTATTCTTCTGACTAGTTAAAAAAAATGTAGGTGGCGCCCCCTACAAGTAGGAGTCATATTGACATCGAAATCAAACATAGATAAATGCAACAAGTTTAGATTGGAAAGCCCATAAAAAATTTGGGTCGCGAAATTATCTTGGGTCGCGACCGTTATACGCGATCTGGCGCTGTTATAGCAGTTGCTAAGAACAACCGCAAACAAAAACAGAAATAATTTTCTCTGTCAAAGTCAGAATCTTCAAAAATCATAAAATCTTTCAAAATCTAAACCGCTCTCATTGAAGAAATTCCGAAAAGTGTCTATAGCGTCAATTTTCAAAGTAATTATTGCTATCTTGTGAGTTTAATTCCTGTGCTGTGAACTGTGAACTGCAAAAACCATCATGGATCGTGGCATAACGTCAGTTTCCAATGTTTCATACATGTCCTTATATAAAATAAAGTTTCTTGTACGCAACACACTGTATTTTATTTATAAAATTAAAAGAAAATAATAATAAATTTGAATAAACAATATTTGGCGATATAATTCCGGAAAAGGCTGAAGCGCTCCGAAATCTTCAAAAGCTTTGGGTCGCGGCCGTTGCTAGAATAGCGTCAAATAGTGTTTACATTGTCCTTATGGGCACTATCCAATCTAAACTTGTTTCATTTATCTATGAAATCAAATTTTTCATGTTAAAAAATCCCCAGATACAACTTTTCATCCAAATACCGAATTTAGTCCAGAAATTGTTTGAAAAAAATCGAAATAAAAATGAAACTTCTACACCCTGTATCTGCAAAACGAAGCACTTTAGGACATAAGTTTATACGAACTTTTTTACTTATTTTTATCTGCAGAATATGCTGCCGAAGTTTCCGGAATACAGTTCGGACCACCATGTATAATTGCTTTGAATTTTTAATTCAATTAATTACATTTCAAAATACTAAGTACCGTATAATCGAGAAAAAACGGCGTCAACGATGGCTATGAAATGAAGATCGCTGTCATTTTATATGTAAATTTATATGGGAAGTGTCATCGATCGTCATTTCCCAGCCAACTGGACGCCGTTTTTTTTTCGATCATATGGTATTTCAAAATACTAAGTATTTTAAAATGCATAAATCTTATGTTTGTTGATATTATAATAATTTTATTATCCTTCATTACTGATAGTGATGTACACAATTCTGTACACATAGGGTTTTATAATTACAGGGACATCAATACAAATTCATAATTAAAGAGTTTATGATACACATGTTATAATTACCAGTAACAAGTTTTCAAATATAATTTGTGAATTATAAAATATATATTAATATTAGATTTAAAGGTAGTTAATATAATTATATTTTATATATAATTTTAGAGCATGTAACGAGTATATGTATTAAAAAAAAGAACAAAATTAAAGCTGAAAATTGATAGCATGAATATAGGAATATTGACTTTAACTAAATCAACATGGAATTTCCATTATTCTAGCATAAATAGATGTCAATCAAAAGTAATATTAGCACTGTTTAAATAAATGTTAATAATTTAATTTTGTGCCTTCATACCATCATGATAATGGATCCAAAGCTTTAAAAGTTATTTAAAATATTTTTATAAAAAAAATTAGATATGAAAAGTCATTTATAAATTATTATTGTTCTTAGATAATTGTCTCTATAAAATGTAAAGTCCAATTATTTCGTAATATTATAATATAAATAGACATAAATTGAACCAAATTGTTTAAGTTTTTCAAATTATCATGCGTTTAACTCATTATCTCTTATATTTTCTCATTATTTCTCACAATGCAAAATGAAAAAATATTACTTTCTACTGTAACGTCAGTAAAACCTTTAACGGGTTTATCATCTTTATTGCCATGTTTCTTAAAAAACTTAAATATAGTACTTCATAACAGTAAAATATATTCTAAAAGTATTTTTTATGTACATTTTGACAAAAAAAGGGGTTACATTTATTGAAAACTACAGTATCTATCTAATTCCTATTATTCTTGGAACACTAAAATTATTCAATGTAATCTTAATGCATTTTTACCGTTTGAGCATTATTTCTTATGAGATATATTTTATCCAAAGCTTAAATTAAATATACAGTCAGATGCAAAAAAAGCTAAAGAGAAAGTTTAGCTGCTCTTAAAAATTAATCAAAGCATGTGTTAACTCAAAATACAAAATATTTAGAAGACATGTCCCTGAACGAAAAATAATTTTTTAGGAAAATTTCCTAACAAAATTATTGCACAGGGTGTTTTAAAGATAGGACAAAAAAACAGCTCTTCGATTAACCCTGTATAATAAGTCAAATATTTTATAACAAACCAAGTTTACGAATTGAAGTTGATATATTTATATGCAGTTTATTAGAAAATTCAGAAAATATGCCTAAAAATAAAAAATATAGCATTTTAAATTCGACTAAAAAATTTTCCGTTGCGTTTTTTCCATCAGAGTGTAGACAGTAATTTTAATCAGTACAATAAATAGTACAGAATTGTGTAAATGCTTCTAGAAAAATTACAACTTAAAAAAAAGAAAAAACAAAATTAAATTTCTTTTTGATATCCATGTAAAAGAAAAACCTGTTAAATGTTTATATAAATGTACTAAATTGATAACCACTATTGAATTGATCACTGAAATATCTTTATTCTTTTTAATTAAAACAAAATACATTAAATTACTCATATTTCTTACTAAATATAGATTAATCTTTGTTAAATTAATTAATTATAATTTAAAAATTAATCTACAATAATTTAATTAATAGATTAATTTTTGTAAATAATTAATTAATTATTTAATAATTGTAATTTATTAATAAGTTAATTCATTTGTTAATTAATTAATTAGTTTAGAAAATGTATAATACTAAAAATATACTACGCCTAACAGATGACAGATAATTATAGAAAAAACAAAAATAGAAAAACTGAAAATAAAAAAGAAACACACCCATTTTCATCCATCCCTCGATCTTGTCTTGGAAAAGTAGTAGGAAGAGCAGTTTAGCTAAAAATCCACATTTCATAATTGATCCTCAATATTAACGTGGATTTTGTCTACTGAAAAACATCGAGTAGTAGAAGAGAAACACAATAACTGGCAACACCGCGGACTCAATCATCTACCAAATGCTGTATTGCTGCTGCAGGTCAATTTAGGCAACACTGGTTAGATATACGTATGTATAAATATATAAAAAGATGCACAATCTTGCAACACCGTCAATTAAGTTACTTTACACAATCAAAAACACCAATTTAGGCTTACTTTGCGGCGTTACTCGATCTAATATATAGATATATAGATGTATAAAGTTCGATCACAAAAAGAATTGATTATTATGCACTATATATTTTACGTTTAAATTGATATTATTAATACACTTAGCTAGATTACACCACAGATGCTGAACACATTTTTCGGGGTTGACAACACTTAAAGTCGATTTTATTGTTTATTGGTAATGATTAAATTGTGCGACTGGTTTTAGCAGTAAATGTTGGTCCTCTATATTTTGGTTAGCTTAGAAATTTTTCTAAAATACTGAAAGAGTTCTGAAACAAAAAAATAGACATATTTAGTAATATTTATAATAATGTTTACTAATTGTATCACTTCAGGTCTACGTTTATTACTTTAGGTCTACAATATCATTTAGGTCCTTGTCTCGACAACTATAGTTAATGTATTCACCTGCATACACTGCAATGATAAAAAAAGTATCTAATAAATGCGATGTATCATTTCAAAATATTTATTTATTTTAATTTCAAGATAGTTATCTTATAGTTCTTGAAAACATATATTAGAAATAGTTCATATTTCTATTTTTAGAAACGCAACATAATCACGTAATGTTTGAGTTTTACTTCATTTTCCCCTATTTTTGATAAATAGTACTTCGTAAGATTTGTGATGAAGTAATTCAACCCTTTTTAAAGTAATTAACATTTTTTTCTCAAGTTACTTATAAAGGCTGGGTCTTATATAAGAGAAAATATTTTCAGGGCTGGTAGATCTCGACAAAAGAAACATATTTTCACTTTATTGTTTTTGAAATAAATCCAAAATAACCGAGTTATTTTACTTTGAAAATTTCCAAAAAAAAAAATATTTTTTGCTGAAATTTTGAGAACCACTAGATCTTTTCTGGATTTTCTTTCTTATAAATTTAATTTACTACTTATGTTGCCATATTATCAAAAAATTATGTTTTTTTAACTAAAAACTAAAAATTAAAAAGAAATTCCAAAAATGTTTTTCAAAAAATTCCAAATTTTCAATTTTGTTTTTGCGAAAAAAAAAATCATAGTCGTGTTTCTGGGGTCGAGATCTACCAGCCCTGAAAGTATTTTCACTTATTTAAAACTCACCCTGTATAATGATAAGGCAAGAATAATTTTAAAATGCATTACTAACTTTCCTTAAATATAAAGTATATAAATGGTAAATTGTTCATTACAAATAATGTATCATAGTACTTTTTTAAATATTCATATAACATTATTTAAATTCCATTATTACGCGTAGAATGTTACTAATTAATTTCGTAATTATGATTAATTTAAATTTATACATATATGTATACAGGGTGGCCCATCGAAAACGTTCCGCAAGGCATAACAGCCAAGGAATTTTTTTTTTGCAGAAAATTCAAAAACACGTCAATTTTGTTTGTGAGGGGGACAACTTTTGCCCCAAAAATGATTGCAAAATCTTCAACCCTCTAAGCGGGGGTGTCATCCCCCAATTTTTTTCAAATGGGAATGGGGGTCAAATGGTACCGCAATAAAAAGTGCTTTTTATTCTCTATAATTTCCCGCTTCGTTTTTGAAAATCGGTCTAGTCATTGAGAAAATATGAAGGATTGAAATTTGAAAAGTTTATTTAAACATTTATGAGAGTAAATGATAAGGATAAATTTATTTGACCAATTTGCTGTTTTTTCTTATTATTTCCAGATGTTTACGCATTTTTTCACTTGCCACGAGGTTGAACGATCATGTGCGGTAGTTGCTAGATAGCTGTTCTGTGACTTGTGCGTTCAAGTTCTTCTCAATATCGTTAAACTTTTTAACAATTATTATGGTGTACCCACTTGCAGAAAAAGTGGAAATAATCGAACTTTATTTTAAAAATAATGTATGTATCGGGTTGCGCAGATATTCAATGAACGCCATCCTGACAAACACCTTGATAGCAAATTTGTTCGCGAGTTAGCAAAATTTCGCGAAACTGGTTCCGTTATGAATAAAAAAAAGCAGAGGGAAAATCCTGTAGTAAATGAAGCTATGGAGGTATTCGTATTGGGCCATGTTGCTATGGATAGTACGCTAAGTAAAAGAAAATTAGTCAATGAGACACGCGTGAACCGTACAAGTGTCCAAAGGATATTAAAAAAACACAAGTTTCACCCATACAAAATTCAGTTGGCACAAGAACTCAACGAAGATGAAACAGCAAATTGGTCGAAGGAATTTATCCTTATCATTTGCTCTGATAAATGTTTAAGTAAACTTTTCAAATTTCAATCCTTCATATTTTCTCAACGACTCAACCGATTTTCAAAAACGAAGCAGGGAAATATAGAGAATAGAAAGCTCTTTTCATTGCGGTGCCACTTGATCCCCCTTCCCATTTAAAAAAAGTTGGGGGATGACACTCCTGCTTAGAGGGTTGAAGATTTTGCAATCATTTTTGAGGCAAAGTTGTCCCCCTCACAAACAAAATTGACGTGTTTTTTGATTTTTTGAAAAAAAAATGCATTAGCCGTTATGCCTTGCGGAACGTTTTCGATGGGCCACCCTGTATATTTTTTAATATTTAATATTATTATTATTTTCTAATAAAACCTTAAAGGATATTAAAGCTACGCTTTCCTTTATTGAATTATTTAAAATATGTTTTACAAATGGAGCTATAATATTATTCAGAATTAAATTTGACGCTAACCAACTTTGATTACTTGAAGACCTATGATTAATAACAAATTTTGGGAAAACACTAAATGTTACTTATCTCAATCAATTTAATTTTAGTTATTTCTAGGAAATCTGCTTGGGCAATACTATAATAAGATACAAAATTATCAGACCTAATAAAATTTTATAAATACTGTATATTAAGTAGATTTTTTATTTATAACTTACAGTAATATTCAATTTGACAATGCTGTTGACATGTTAAAAGTATACTTAATTTTTCTTCAAAGCCGTAAGTAATTATTAGAAAATAAATCATAACTGGTTAGTTTATGAAACACATTTTCTTCTTATTTTTAAATGTCGGCGAATATACTCTGCCATATAATTTATTAAATTTTTGCAATATTTTATTAATATAAAAATGCAATGTTCAGTACAACAAATTCATGAATTATTTACTAATAATATCAAAAATGTTATAATCAAACAATAAATTTTATAATCAAAACCAAATATTAATTGTTAATATTATACTTTACACGACAATACATTATTTCACTTTGTTTCAAAATTTCAGTGGACTAATTTTTGTTCAATACATTTTATGCCACCACTAAAAATACTTTGTAGTTAGTTTATCTAGCCGAATAAAGTGAGCACGCTGAAAAGGATTTCTCTTAAATATTTTATAAAAATAAAAACTAGCTTTATCAAACCTTATCCAAGCCTATTAAAATGTAAAACAACACTATACGAAAGTGTTGTAGCTAAAAAGCATTAGAGGTATGATTAAACTTTTTAAGAGTCAATTTTTGTAAAAATAATTTAAAAATTTTAATATTTAAAACAGTTTAAACATTTTGTTAAAAACCGAAACAATTTTTAAACAAAATTAATGCATTTTTTAGTTTTTCTTATACAGTATACTACTTAGTTAAATGAGAAACTACTTAACACAAATTTTTGTTCTGATATCTACATATATCACATATTTGCTATATTACTATAACATTTTATGGGTCATAAAACAAGTATCCTTGTATTTTCTATAGCTATAAGATGATACGCCACTGGAACGATTAAGTATTTGCATAAAATTCTCATAGTTTGTTCGAAAACCTAATATCTGCATTGCAACGCAAAGCTCAAATTTATTTCTCTGTAATCCCATATACGTAAGTAGTTGGTATTAGTGGTGAATGTTAAATAATGTATTTTAGTCGAGGCAACTTCGATTTTGGAAAATTATACACAAGATTAAGAAAATGCCTTTCTATTATTTATATACATATAGCAATATAAAATATATAAAACATTTGTAGTTACAAAGAATACGATACCGAATTTAACTATTTAGAGTAAAACTGAATATAAAAAGTTTTTTTCCATATATAATTTGTAAAATAAAAAAAAATATGTATATGGCAAACATCATGTTATAAATATTAAAGGAACACAAGAAAAGACAAAACAAAATGCATGTTCATCAAAGTAATATTAAGTAAAATATAAAAACCACATTGAATGTCAACATCACTTAAGAGACAATTATTTATTAAATATATTCAATACTGAGTATAAATAATGGACAGAAAAGGTTTGCTTTGAATTATATATTGTGATCTATAATGAAAAGAATGACGATAATTTATTTAATATTTGCTTACCACTTCAGTTTGTTAAAAGCTCAATAAATTTATTTTTTATAATTTGGTATATGACAACGTGACCGCATTAACTACATTTCTACAAATATTTTTGTTTGTATTGAAAAGAAACTTTAAATACTTGTAATATTGTTAAGTAAGTGCATATTATACTGTGTGCTTCAAAAAAAACATGTGCCATCTCTCGTAAAAATAAGATTTATTTTTCATATTAACGTAGGCCCAATACATATTAACGTATGCTTTATTTCGTAACTACATGGGGTTAAAGTCTTTTTTCGATTTATTATTATATAATTTTCTTCCAAGAGCAACATATTTTAGTGCTAAAAAAGTGTCGACATATTGACCAGGGACATGCCTATGGGTTATCACTAGAATATTTTTCTAAAAAAATATGTGCGGCACTTTCTTTTGTTAGCAAAATTGTGTAGACCATTAGATGCTAATGTCTCTAGATATTTTGTCGATTTCGGCCTCATTGATGAGATAAACTCAATTTAATTAATTTGCCACCTTTAAAAATTGTTAATGTCATTAACTTGCCAAAATGTTAAAAAGTCTCTATAAATATGGGTGCGGGAATGCAAAGTTTTGAAGTTACAGGATGTTAAAAATTTTAAAAAATGGACCTTTAGTAATTATCTTAAATAACATTATTTTTTAGGGGTGAAATTTGCTGTAGGTAGCACTGTACATCAGTGTTATAAATTTTAATAAAATTTAGTAATAAATTATATTAAATAAATAATTTACTAACTTTATCTTAATTTTAATTTTATCAAAATTGTAATTAATAATAAAAAAGTTAATTGTAATTAATAAAAATGCGTTTATCTGACTGAGGGTATCGAAATGGACAAAACATCAAGATACAACTTTTAATCGGCTTTAAATGGCCTGTACACTTTTGCTAATAAGAGGAAAAAAAGTCAGTGGCCACATGTTTTTTTAGAAAAATATTCCAGTAATAACCCATACGCACGTCCCTGGTGAATTTGTCAACACTTCTTTAGCATTAAGATATGTAGCAATCATAGTAAGTTTTACCCTCCAAATTTTTTATTCGAATCGCTAAAAGGACTTGTAGTAAAATTGAAAAAAAATACTTTAACCTCCTGTAGCTACGAAACAAAACAGAATCGGACCCATGTTGATATGAAAGATAAATCTTATTTTTACGTGAGGAACCTCCTCACGAGATGGCACATGTTTATAGAAACACCCTGTATTAATTTGTTTTTTGCTCGAAAAAGAGGAATTTTGAATTAAAATGTTCAGTTAAAAAACATAATATCTTGATAATATGGGAACATCTGTACTCGTAGTAGATTAAATTTACAGGAACGACAGCCTAGAAAATATCCAGTTTTTTTATCTTGATTGGAAATATCGCAAGTTAAGCGAAAAATACAAACACTGAAATAGCAGGGTGAGTGAAATACAGGCAAACATTTTTAGGGGTGGTATAAAATTTCAATTTTTTTTTAAATTCTGTATTTTTCGAAAAAAAATGGAATTTCTTTAAATGTTTTGGTAGAATACAAAATATGTGGATAATATGGCCACATAGGTAGTAGATTTAGTAAAAAAAATTAGTGGTTCTCAAAATTTAAGCAAATTTAATTAAAAATGTTTTCAAAGAAAAATAACTCGGACATTTTATATTTATTTGAAAAGAGGTAAAGAGAAAATATGTTTCTTATATCGAAATCTACCAACCCTGAAAATATTATTAGTTATTTAAGACTCACCCTGTATATTTATGTAAAAACCAGTAGATCTAAAACTAAGTTTAAATTGTACTAAGTGCGTGTCCGTAAATTCTTAACTTGGTGAATTTTAATATAAAATACATTAAGTATAGTAATCGCAAAACATTTTCCGATGCACGTCATCAATCATATCGACATTGACACTAAAGTCTATATACCTGACTAAATGAAATTTTGCCAAAAATTTTTAATTTTGTTGTATAATTTAAGATACCGAACAGCTCTTCATTTGACTTTATATAGCAAATGATTGTAACAGATATTTTATTTAGATTAAACCTGCGAAAATTAGTTTAAACCGAATTTTATTATCGCTATGTTGGTCACATTGCGCCGTTTTCAGCAAGGATGCCGTTTATTATTTGACAATTATCCTAGTGTCAGTCATATATTTTGTATAATATCGTATTGTTGTTGAATCTTTGTGAGTAATTCTCGTTTTTTGCCTATTGTCATAGTCTTTTTTTTAAAAATTGTACTGTTAAGCACAACCAGTTCTTTTAAAGACTAAAATTTCGAGTTTTTGTATTGCATTGCTTAAAATTGTGTGTTGAAAATATGCCGAAGCAGTTAAACAGTTGAAGCAAAAAGCTTGTAGCTTCCCTGATAAACTATTTTGAGTTGGTAAACGAGAAGGTGACAATAAAAGTCCTTTATTACCCTTGACTTCAGTTAGAGAAGTAAGTACGTAAGCCGTAAGCACATTACACCACTTTCAAACTTATTTCTACGTTAGTTGTTATTAAATTCTGTGATTATTACTTTGTGCATTAATAGCATCATCTTATTTGTTATTACCACTTATGGCGTTGTAAGGTGTACATCACTAAATAAATAAATAATAATAATACATCACTAAATAATATAATAATAATAACTAAATAAATCCCATAATAACGGTTAGAATAATCTTCATAACGGACTAGTTTTTGCCAATATGTAATAAGTAAAATAAGCTATAAAAGAAATAAATCGATTAATTACTAAAATACTAGTTATTAAATTAAAAATAAAACGTAAAAATCTTTAAAAATTATATAATAAATATATTGTTTGTCACTTTTAAATTAGGATTTATCTAACAAATCCATCACAATCTGGCAGTGCTGTCGCCATCGCATGTCACTCAAAGTTGATCACGTGCATCGGAAATTCTCTTGCGATTACCGTAAGTTATTTTTTTTAAATAAGTTTTCTGTTGCAGTAGTGTGAAAAACCCAGATTTTTCAGAAAACTGCTTAGTTTAAATATCAAATTTGATTAATAAAATGTCATCCGATAACGTATAATCATAGTATAATTTAAAAAAAAATAAAAAAAAAGAATTTAATCTCTCCATCAAGTTGGGAAACTTTCTAAGTGCACCTATATTTAGAAAAACTACAAGACCGACCAAATTAGTCTGGCAACGTTGCGAAAACTTTCTAGAAGGAATATTAAGAGTATTTTTGCGCCTTATGGAAAAGATAAATTGAGATTAGAGGTATGTCTCGAGGCTTTAGACTTTTATATAGTTCGTTTACACGAATCTTAAATTTGCGAGTTATAAAGTTTAGGCGCATTAAAAAGAAAACTCAAAGTTTTTAACGATAAAGTATTTTTATTACGTATTAACGTTTTCTAAAGAAAAATATTCAGGTTTATACAGGGCGTTCCTTAATGACTTCAATATTTAAGGGGGTCATTCCTGGACCTATTCTAAGAAAAAAAACTTCATATCAATGTGTGTCCTAAACGTCTTAACATTTGAAATACATACAAAATTTTCTAAAAAAATGTTTTTTTTTCATAATAACTCTGCTGTTATGTAGTACAGTCAATCTAGCACCCTTTATAATAGTAATAATAGCTCCCGTATATAGCGTTTAACGCATTGGGAGTAGCAAGGTACAAATTGCCATGCTAGAGCCGTTCGGTATACAAGGAAGGTAATGTGTCTAGAACTACGCTTCAACCGCCTATTATTACCTCAGGATTGTGAAACCCAAGTACTCATTTAAGGCTGAGTCGACCTAGGCACCCAAACTATATTTATTTTAATAAAAATAGTCGGCTAATGAAATGCCGGTGTAGGATTGGAACCCATTACCTGGAGATTGGTAGACGAGAGCCTGTACTTCTACGCCACCGGGCACCTTTTAAATTTACCACCCCAAATTCTAAATCTTAAGTTCTGACATTTGTACTGACACTCTCTACATTTCAAAATAATTTTAAATTATGCACATTCCCACATATACCCTTAAAATATTTTGTTTCTACATCTTTCCGTTTTTGTATAATTAACCGAGGCGCACCACCCTGTACTGCCTGCTTAAAACTTTTTAAAGTGTTTCTATAAAAATATATTGCCCTTTAGTGATATCTAATAGTTGACATTATTAATAATATACCGTATGATCTAAAAAAACTGCGCTAAATTGACTTGTCACGATTGAAATCACGATCCATGACACACTGTTTTTTTAAGAAAGTGTCACAATATGACCTGGATATCTGGCCATGAGATATTGTTTTACATTACTTGACGTTTAAAATCATAGGCTGCCTAAATTAAGAAAAATATATGCTTTAAAAAATCTTAAAAACGATTTATTTAAGATATAGGAACATGTATAATCAAAAAGTAACAAAATAGAAAACCGTTTCACTAGTGAAATAAAAAAGTGGGTTACGAGTTGAAAAAAATTGCTTATGATAATTTTTTAATCGTTCAATTCCATGACAGCTACAGCCAATATTATATGACATTCTAAAAATGTAATACTTGAAATATATGGTCACATGTCTTCTCTTTATGCCACAATGGCTGTGATAATTACTAAAGTTGACGTTTAGGCTATATAATATTTTTTTTTGAAAGGCAATTTTTTTCCTTCTAAAATTTTATATATTTTTTTTCTCAAAGACGGTTAACGTCAGGGATAGAGTTTTTAATAACATAATTCATAAAATTTTACAAAGAATTTAAGTAGGTAATAAAAAACGGGTATACCTATCTAAAATAAGAAAGTTGCTGTCAACTTCCGGTATTTCCGAGATTGCCGCCATATTCAAAATATTTTCAATCAATAGATCTCGTTGTGAAACAATGATGTGCAAAAAATCTCTGATCTACATATTGTAGTTGTCTAGAAGCTTCTAATTCAAGCTCAGCCTAGGACACCCTGTTTATCTATTATTCGTGTGAAATAAGTAGACACAAATTGGAAGATTCAGATTTACTAAAAATTAATTAAACCTATCAATATATATTGTACCTATATTATTAAAACAAACATATTTAATAGTCGGGATTAATGCGTATATTTTTTGTCGAAATAATTAGTTTTTGATCTGAAATGATATAAATGGTTCTCTCTAATTATTTAATATTTGCATAACAATCGAATTCGCTCTTTTTCAGATTTAAATATCATTTATATTAATGATAAATCTCTGCCAAATTAGTTTTATAAAGTTGGAACAAAAAAGACACAAATTTATGCTAAGCAGATCATAAATTTGGGATTTTGTTTTCATCTCTTTTTGAATAATATTCTTCTTTTAGCAAATTGTTTGGCTCTCTTGATTACATAAACATTTCCGATTTTTTCCCTTTATTGTTATTTTTTTATAAATATACTTAGATGTTTATTAATGTAGAAACGACATTTTAATTCTTAATCTATTGGTTTTAGATGTAAAACTGTAAAACGCGCTCTACACTATGCGGTGAATAGACCGAAACAGGCCAAGGTCGCCTTTCGTCGCCTAACTTTGGCGCGTTTCGTCTTATTTTGTGTTGTCTCAATCTATTTCGGTTTGTCTCGACCTACTTTCGATTCTCAAAAGCGCCTCAAAACTACACGTGAAATTGCGGAGTCGGGCGTGGGGAGATTTTTTTGGCGTTTCCTGTTGTCTGGTTCAATATCATTTCGTTGCGAGCAGTTTCCAAAACGTGGCGGTATCTGTACCCGAGGCAAAGGATTTTTTTTTCATAAATTTCAGTGAAATAAGAAAACCTAGACGTTTCAGAAATATCTGTTGTTACGATGATATTTCGTTAATTACATCTCGTTTTATGTTGATATATACAGGGTGTCCCAGAAATAAGTGCAAGAATTTTCAGGGGCGGTAGATCTGGTCAAACATTTTTTCTCTTTACCAATTTTCAAATAAGTCCAAAATAACCGAGTTATTTTACTTTGAAAATTTAAACAAAAAATGTTTTTTTTCTTCAATTTTGAGAACCACTGGATCTTTTCTGAATTTTTTTTCATGTAAATTTAATCTACTACGTATGTTGCCATATTATCAAAAATTTATGGTTTTTATTAAAACTAAAAAAATTTCCAAATTTTTTTTCAAAAAATTCCAAATATTCGAAATTTTTTTTCGCAAAAAAACCTCATAGGCCTGTTTCTGAGACCAAAATATACTACCAGTTAAAATACTTGCGCTTATTTTTGAGACACCCTGTATTCTACAAGATTAATATTTGAACACGCGTTTATAACATGTAGAATAGATATTTAAGAACAAAAATTTCACTTAATCTGCGGGAATACAATTATTACATATTTTTATTATTTAATTTTATTATAATGGAATTAGTATATAGAATTGTATATGTTTGTTTACGCGAAATATACTACCAGTTAAAATACTTGCACTTATTTTTGAGACACCCTGTATTCTACAAGATTAATATTTGAACACGCGTTTATAATATGTAGAATAGATATTTAAGAACAAAAATTTCACTTAATCTGCGGGAATACAATTATTGCATATTTTTATTATTTAATTTTATTATAATAGAATTAGTATATAGAATTGTATATGTTTGTTTACGCGGCCTTAATTGATTAATATAACAGTAGTTTTGCTTGATGAGTAATACGTGCAACATCAGCTGTATATCGAACTGACTGGGAAAATTATTGATTGACACGATGCCAATAAAAGTATGGTCCACTGACACTTTTAAAAAGCAATGTTCTCTTATTTTTTCAAGTGAAAACTGTAAAAGATACTTTTGTATACAGGGTGTCTCAAAAAACATGTGCCATCTCTCGTGGGGATATTTACTTCGTCACTTAAAAATAATATTTATTTTTTATATCAACATAGGTCTCATTCTGCTTTGTTTCGTAGCTACAGGGTGTTAAAGTCTTAATATTTTGTCGATTTATTATAATTGTCTTTTAGTGTTTCAAATGAAATTTTGAGGCTAAAAGTTACTTGAGTATATTTTAAAGCTAAAAAAGTGTCGACATATTCACCAGGGACGTGCACGCCACTGACTTTTTTTTCTGTTCTTAGCGAAATAGTGGAAGCAGTTTAATGCCGATTAAAAGTTGTCTCTTGATATTTTGTTGATTTCGGCCTCCTTGATGATCTAAACGCAATTTTATAAATTTGCCTTGATAATAATAATCAAAGTCTAATAGCAACCTTTAAAAAAAATATTATCATTAACTTTGGAAAGTTTTAAACAAGTACTCATTGATTCTTCATTAAAAAACATGAAAAAAAGTTCCTATAAACATGGCTATGGAAATGCATAATTTTAGAGTTACGGGATGGTAAAACTTTTTAAAATTAGGTTTTTTGTAATTATGTTAAATACCATTATTTTTTATTTGAAATTGCTGTAGATTGGACTAATAGTAACAATAACTAATAGAAATAGTATTTAATAATAAATTAGGTAAAATATATAATTTATTAATTTTATTTTTGTTTTAATTTTATTAATTGTGATTAATAAAATTGCGTTTATCTCATAAAGTAGGCCGAATTCGACAAAATATTAAGAGATAACTTTTAATTGGCATTAAACGGCCTACACAATTTTGATATCAAAAGAAAAAAAAAGTCAGTGGCGCACATTTTTTTTGGAAAATATTCCAGTGATAACCCATATGCACGTCCCTGATAAATTTATCGACACTTTTTTTGCATTAAAATATGTAGCACTTATAATAACTTTAATCCTCAAAATTTCATTCGAACCACTAAAAGTACTTCCAAGAAAATTATAATGAATCGAAAGATTATTAAGGTTTTAATACCCTGTAGCTACGAAACAAAGCAGAATCGGACCTATGTTGATATGAAAAATAAATATTATTTTTACGTGAGGAATCTCCCTACGAGAGATGGCACATGTTTTTTGAAACACCCTGTATAAAAATATGGTTTAATATAAATCCATTCAAAAACAAGAAATAATTAGAGAATTTTTTAAATAGTTTAACACCGAGCACCTAACCTAACTGAGAAGGAAAACAGTGCAGTCGTTATCGGTAAAATAGTTGCGCGATTTTATTAATTTTTTATTATTCTTCTTGCTAATTTCTTAATTTTTATAAAGATTATGTCTCATTTACGTGGAATAATGCTCACTGAATATTCCCATAACATCCAATGTTCAGTAATTTAAAACCAACTTTATAAGATTGTACTTCATCCGCAACTCGCAGCATAGCAACGTGCCCCAAGAATAGCAATAAACCCTAAAATAATTAGGTATTATAAAATTTAATTAATATCCCTTAAGTACTTTCAAACTTCCATTTAATAACTCAATATTAAGTTGACTTAAACGTATTTTCGCGAATTTTCGGCGGTGTATTGTTTTAATTAATATGACGTAGTAAAACACACTTAGCGCTCTTGTTTTGTACCGGTATGACGCTGGAAAATAATTTCCACGCCAGGCGTAAAGTCATTACTATCGCATCCGAAATTCGGGAAAGTTCTGTACAGACACGGAAGCACGTCAAGGACTGCATTAAAGTTTTCGTGAAAATGCGAATCCGCGGGAAATTCGCGAGTGGCCGCAAAAATTGGTATTTCACGCCGCTTTTGGTAGATGTAAAATAAGACAGAAGTTATAATAATTCTAATATAAATCTCGAGGCATACAAAGCAACTTCTGCATTGTGACCAAACTCTTCTGCTTGTTGTTAAGCGTGGTCTCAAGAGGGAGTATAAAGCGAGTGGGTATAGAGCAAGAAGGTCTGAACGTTGCCGAGGAACCACAGTGCTCCAAGATCGTCGATTAAGAATTTTGGCTCTTTGAGATCAAATTACTGACACGCGCGATTGCAGATCAGTGGTCTGAAGACCCCAGGAGGCATATTTGTAAACAACGTCCATGATCGTGATTTGGTTCTAGGCCGAACGATGCCGCCTGAACAGCATACTATATGGCAAATCCGTCTAGTAAATAGCATCCGTGATTCCAAATTTTAACTGCCTTAACTCCTCTTATAAACAGCAGACGATATCGCGAAATTTTTTGATTGGTTGCTCGTAATCAACATTCAGGATCGCGAATTTTGTTTGTCAACACAAATTAAACGAGCTAAAAATAAAAAAAAGTTGTTTTCAAGCGGTCATCCCTTCCGGGAATCAGCATTCAAGATCGTAAAATTCGCAAGTGTAAGATGTCTACCATAGAATATAGTACTAAATAATATTTTGCAAAAAAGGGGGTACGTAAAGAGGTAAGTTAAAGTACTTAACAAGAGTAATTACTCAAAACAAATTAACTTTAAAAAAAACAGATTATAAATCGAAACCAAAAAATGGCTGAAATGAAGAAAGTTACAGAATATTTTAAATTTCCAGGACATTTTACCCAATGCTTAGAGAATGGCCAGCTTTACTTCGAAAATTTAAAATAAAAACTACACTTTGTTTCACTTGTAGAAGATTGTAACTTATAGTTCCTTCATGAATATTTTTTATAGTTAAGGACACATCTTTTTTTAAGAAAAATTGAGTATTAGTAATTTATATTGAGTTCTATGGAAAATACATTATATCTCTATTTTGTTTTAAGCAATTTGCTTCCGTATCTAAGCTGGATGATCATAAAATAGTGTCATCTCGTAATCTATTTTCTGTTGATTTCTCGACACGATTTTAGGTTTTACTTTATAATCCTCTACAATAATCGAAATTTTTTTGAATCAACAACACGTCAAAGTGTATTTTTTCGTACGATCACCAATGGTCGCGTTCATCAGGACGTAGCGCTACTGCAGCGATTACTAATTTTCTGCTGAACGCGCCGATTAGTTGTGAGCGCTCTGGGATCAGTCGCCATTTCCATCAGATTTAAAATACGCTACGCTACCGATGGATGATGGATTAAACGTCACATACGCCAAATGTCACAAAATGTTTTGGAAAACTAAAACAAACCATTTTGTTTATTGTTCTCGGTTGACTAATCCCCTCGATTTGTGCCAAAAATGGGTGAAAACAATTCAGTCTAAGCGATGCTAAAAAGCGCGTTCAGCAGAACAACCAATCGATGGCACATCGCTCACTGATCAACTTGTCCTGATGAACGCGACCAATGTTAAGCAACAATATGCGTGGTTGTTATTGGAAGAGATGGCCGCTTGAAAAAAAAATATTTATTTTTTATTTTTAGCTCGTTTAATTTGTGTTGACAAACAAAATTCGCGATCCTGAATGCTGATTACGAGCAACCCATTAATAAATTTCGCGATATCGTCTGGTATTTATAAGAGGTGTTAAGGCAGTTTAAATTTGGAATCACGGATGCTATTTACCAGACGGATTTGCGATATTGTATGCTGTTTACGCGGTATCGTTCGACCTAGAACCGAATCGCGATCATGGACGTCGTTTACAAATAGGCCCCCGGGAGGCCAATTGGTATGCGTACGGTGTATTTCCGACTCCGAAATTTTGGCGTTATAGTTGGAGGTACCATTGCATATACTCGGTAAATGAAACATATTTTCTCTTTGCCGTTTTTCAAAAAAGTCCAAAATAACCGAATTATCCAAATTTCAAGATTAAAAAAAATCGATTTATTTTATAAAAAAATCGAGAGCTACTGGATATATTCTGTATTTGCATCCCTTTTAGTGCCGTAGATTAAGAAATTATACCGTGGGAAAATTTGCGGTGGACAGGTTCTAAAAAATTTTCTAAAATAAACAGGAAATTAAAAAAAAAAGCACTATTTTGCGAAAAAAAACCTAATAGACGTGTTTCTGGGTCGAAATATACCATCTCTAAGAATATTTGTACTTATTTTAACTTAATTCCAGCATAAACAATACCTTACATAGTTATCAAGAAAATAAATGATGTAACTAACTCAGTTTCTGTTATTTCTAAATAAAAAAAGTGCTACTAATTCAAGGTACGAGAATTGGTATCTCGGTAACCGTAATAGATACGAACATAGCTAAATTGGGGCAAAGTTGCGCTTTGGGATGTCCACCAAGATGCTGGATGTTCAAAAAAGTTTTAAAAATTTCAAGGATTGCTGAGTTTTTTTTTTGGAAATATCGTTTTTTTAATCAATTTTATGTTTTCCTTTTACTTTTACTTTTTAGAAAATCAGAGAACTAATTGCACATTCTTTGCCACTTTATTAAGACTATCTGATAGTATTTTTAGATTTTAAAATTAGCAGATGGTTTGTGAGATACAGAGACCAACTTATTTTTTTTTTAAATACGGACATGCATTTTTTATTTCAGGTTTTGAAAGGACTCGGTCTGCTGAGTACAATGATATGCCACACTTTATACTTTTTTTTTGTTTTGGGTACTTTAACAACAACAAAACTATTTAATTATTACTTAAGTCCGACTCTAGTTTTTCAAAATTATTTAATCTGATTATATTCATCGCAACAATATTGATCAGCGCTAATTAACATTAAATAAGGAAAATCGAGCCAATTGGAAGATTAACATTAAATAAGGAAAATCGAGCCAATTGGAAGATTCAAATAAATAATATCCAGGTAGCAATTTAAAGATTTTTTATCTATTTTTTTTAATCTGAATTTAAAATCTCAGTGTGAGATCTAATAATATGGAAGATGCATAATATTAATCGTAGTTATTATAAATATATCAACTTCTACAAACTAGTTTCTAATGCTGTACATGTTCGAAAGGGTTTTT
Organism: Sitophilus oryzae; assembly: GCF_002938485.1. Lineage (NCBI taxonomy): Eukaryota > Metazoa > Arthropoda > Insecta > Coleoptera > Curculionidae > Sitophilus > Sitophilus oryzae. Next base: position 5,598,751 of record NW_022145681.1, on the reverse strand, counting down.
TTTCTTTACCACCTTCCCTTTGCAGAAATTTATATTTCGTTCAATTTTATTTATAGATATTTGAACTTTCTTCTTAAACTTCCGAATGCATTTTGTACTCTCCTTTTGTAGCCCTCGGCCATTATACTGTGCTCTACCATTTCCAATCCATCTTCCGGGGAAATGATTTGATGTTTATATTATATTATATTTATATTACTTTTTATCGTCTTATTGCATTTGATTTTCCGTATTCAATGTTTTACCCCACGTAATTGTTAAGTTTGAAAGCTTATCAATATTGTAACGATGAATAGATTAAATATTTAAAAAAAAACAGAGCCGGACTTGAAATTAGTTTAAATAAATTGTGTTCAAATGTCTGAAACAAAAAAAAATATTGTAAGTGTGGTATGTCATTGTACTCAGGAGACCGAGTTCTTTCAAAACCTGAAATAAAAAATGCAGATCCGTTTCTAAAAAAATTATGTTGTCCTCTTTATCTCACAAATTATTAGCTAATTTGCAAATCTAAAAATACTATCAGATAGCTCTAATAAAGTGGCAATGAATGTGCAATTAGTTTTTTGATTTTCTAAAAAGTAACGATAGGGAAAAATAAAATTGATTTTCAAAAAAATCCGTTTTTTCCAAAAAACTCAGCAATCATTGAAATTTTTAAAACTTTCTTGATGGCATCTTGGTGAACATTACAAAGCGCAACTTTGCCCCAATTTAACCATGTTCGTATCTATTACGGTTACCGAGATACCAATGCTCGTACCTCGAATTTGTAGCACCCTGTATAATGATTTTTTTTATATGGTATTAATGATTAATTTTTAACAACTAAATCACTTAATACAGAGATTTTCAGTAAATTACAATGTTTAAACCAGAATTAAGGGATTGATGCATTTTTAATTATATCAGAGTGGTTTTATTCGACTACTACCATTAAAAATCGACAAGATACTGTACAACCTTTATATTTTACCGCTGTTTTTTGAATTCCATTTTAATTTAGTCGATCGATTCAGTGAAAAACGGTACGCTATGAATAGAAACGGAGGTTTCTGGCATTTCGAAAAGGTTTTGATAAATTTCAAGATATTAAAGCTTTCGCAATCAGGCGGAGACGAACTCTTACACGACATCACTTTAGATGATAAAGAGTGGCTCGGTAAGTTTAATATACGTAGGTACAACAGCTGAGAGCGATATGGTGTAATTACTTTTAATAGACATGCATGCATTATATTTGCGTACGCTAAACAACTAAAGCATTTGATTTAAATAAAAATGGTATACGAGTGTACATACAGTGATTTCAATATATTTTGCCACCCTTTTAACTGACTAAAACTTTTTTTAGAAATATAATGTTTATTAGAAAATTAAATTGTAGAGTTTTTGGGCAAGCTTTATGTCATTTACCAAAAATGCCATACGCTCTTAAGTATCACAGTCATTGATATAAAGTATTTTCTTTTCTGAGAGACCGTATACCGTATGATCCAAAAAACGGCGTCAAAGACGTCTTACAGGCAAGGTGATTTGGCATACCACCTTGACTATACAGAGAAACCTTTATTATAAGAGGAAAATCTTTTTTATTATTTACATATTGAGCAAAAAGCATTCTTCATTAAAAAATTTCTTGTTCTAAAATGGTTAATTTCGTTTAACTTTTTCAAATTTCTATACCGTTTTAGAGAAAATTAGAAAATACATGAAAATATAGTTTAATTTTTCAGTCTTTCAGAAGTCCTAAAAATCAAAACGCGTATCTATGGTAATATAATTTCGTTTTCAGTCTTTGATAGATTGTTATTTATAGAATTTTAGTTAGCTTTATATTTTTTGCTGTTTTAATATTAAAGAAGCAAAATTGAACTAAATAAATAGTTCAATGCTACGGAAAGGTTGATAATATTCATCGAAAAATGTAATACTTTAAAAATAGCAAAAAAATATGACGTTAATTAAAATTAGTAATAATCATCGATCAAAAAATGAAATCGAAATTATATTACCACAGAAATGCTTTCTGATTGTTGAGACCTCTACCTTTTACTATAACCTGGCTTCTGATTGTCGGGACTAAGGATTCATTCAGAACCTAACAATTAGTGGAATAAATTAGTGGTTTCAATTAGCGTAGAATGCTGTAATGTAGCGTTTGTTGCTGTAATTTGAATGTGAAATGAAGCATTCAGAACGTCAAAATTAGTATCCAAAAAAATCCTTATGGGTTTTTCGCCACTGCACTGCAAGAAAAATCTACAAAATAAAATAGTTATTTTTTGTAAACACTACTGCGTTAAACCTAAACGGACGCTGCTTGTCAGAAGTTGTGTTTACAGTAATAAAAATTTGCCTAACAAAGAAAAAAAAATGCTTAACGTTTCGGAAAGTTTTCTCTTTCCGTCGTCGGAAGCAAAAAAAATATAAAGAATCAAGAAAAAAAAACTATTTAAAATATTTAAATTGAACTATTCGAGAACACTTTACTTTTTAAAACAGATACGTCTACAAGAAATCGTTGACGTTCTGTTAAAATGACATTATATTAAGTTAAACTGCAAAATTAACAATTACTACCTGATAATTACTTAATAAGGTAAAACCAAACTTTCTGTATGATTATTTTTAAATTTCACGTATGTTATGTTTATTTATGTAATGTTCTTTAAAATCAAAGAAGCGATTGCCATACATTACTAACATCTACAGATGCATGAGCAATACATTTATTTTTATTAGATTGAATTAAAAAAGCCTCTTTTATTTTTCTTTTAGAGGCTATCGCTTCTTTCATTATAATTTTGGCGTTATTAAAATTTATTCTGTGCCCTGTGTCCCTTGAATGCTGACAAATCTTATATTTGTGAAAATCTCCCTTTCTTAAATAATCTTTATGTTCTTTAATTCTAACAATTAAGGGTCTAGATGTTTCGATAGCCTCTAAAAGAAAAATAAAAGAGGCTTTTTTAATTCAATCTAATAAAAATAAATGTATTGCTCATGCATCTGTAGATGTTAGTAATGTATGGCAATCGCTTCTTTGATTTTAAAGAACATTACATAAATAAACATAACATACGTGAAATTTAAAAATAATCATACAGAAAGTTTGGTTTTACCTTATTAAGTAATTATCAGGTAGTAATTGTTAATTTTGCAGTTTAACTTAATATAATGTCATTTTAACAGAACGTCAACGATTTCTTGTAGACGTATCTGTTTTAAAAAGTAAAGTGTTCTCGAATAGTTCAATTTAAATATTTTAAATAGTTTTTTTTTCTTGATTCTTTATATTTTTTTTGCTTCCGACGACGGAAAGAGAAAACTTTCCGAAACGTTAAGCATTTTTTTTTCTTTGTTAGGCAAATTTTTATTACTGTAAACACAACTTCTGACAAGCAGCGTCCGTTTAGGTTTAACGCAGAAGTGTTTACAAAAAATAACTATTTTATTTTGTAGATTTTTCTTGCAGTGCAGTGGCGAAAAACCCATAAGGATTTTTTTGGATAGATGAATCCGCCACATAGGTATAGACATTTTTTACAATGTCAAAATTAGTAGTAATAATTTTCAATTAGTGGAAAAAGTTAACAAACTTTTAACTTTTCTACTAATTACACTTCAAAATTTGCGACAAATGTTATTTTGGCCTTTGACTATCATCCGTCAAGACAAAATTTGGTTAGACAACAAAGGCTTATTGTTTTATAAGCTAAATATTAGACTTGTTCTATAGATACAACTGACTACTGGAAGCTGTTGCTAGGTTGTTCTATTAATTTTAATTGTTTTTTTAGACATTGTGAATGTTCGTAAACTAAAAAGTGTAAAGAGTAATTGAAACCACTAATTTAATCCACTAATTGCGAGATTTTGAATGAAGCTTAAAAAATTCAACCATATTTTCATTATTTTTTTTTTATTTTCTCTAAAACGGTATGGAAATATGGCAAAGTAAAAACAGGATTAACCATTTTCAAGCAATCAAAATATTTTATAAAGAGTGCATTTTCCTCAAAATATCAAAAATAAAAAAGTTTTTTTCCTCTTGTAAAGACAATCCGGGAACATTTTAGAGAGTCAAACCCTTGACAAGTGTGATATTAGATATTTATGGAGACGTAAGGTATTATCGAGAGAGCTTTATGCAATAAACCAAATCAAATTTGACATGAATAGCTCTACAGAGTGATAAAAAATTAATATTGAATATATTTTATATCACTCTAAATATTATATAACGGCAAGTTACTAATTTAATAGGTCGGTCGCTCAGCTAATTATATTTATTAGATTCACAATGTATTGTTTAATCATTACAAATAAAGTAGTCTATATTACAGTCACAATAATTAGAATGATTTAGTAAAACTACCAGCAAAATAAAACATTCGTTCACTACAATACACCAAACACTACTTTTGCACTGGACGCGCGTTTCACTAACCATAAGCATCAGCAGATGATTAAAACTGAGCTTTTGAGTTTTAAACATCATAAACTGAGTTTTGAATTTTAATTATCTGCTGATGGGGATGCTAACATGGTTAGCGAAAAGCGCGTCCAGTGAAAAAGTAAAGTGTTTTGGTATATTGTGGTAAATGAATGTTTTATTTTGCCGTTTAACACCAAACATTCCAACCGTCAACTGTAAAAAATTACCATATGAAAAAAATGCTTCCAACTTTTTAATTGACAATTATCTATCCAATGACCAGAAAACAAAAATTTCATTTTCCAAGTTCCTATCCCTATATTTATCGTGTAACATATTTGTTAAATGCATAAATAATCTCTTGGCGCTTTTAACACTAAAATAAATATTTAATGAATTGTTATCAAAAAAGTTATTACACTATAAATATCGACAACTCCAGATAACCCATATCTAATCAGAATTATTTATTTGTACCTGATATATCCATTTCGATATTTCCATATAACATAATGTAATATTTTGTTAACATGACCGACTAGAAATAAGTTTGAAAAGAAATGAATCGAATCTATTCCTCCATAATATTTGAAAATATGCCTTTAACAGCAATTTTAAAATAAATTTGCTTATTTCTATCAATTTATTTTAAAATATCTGAAAACCATAAAACAGATTAAAAATTCATTAATTAAATAACTCATTATATTAAAAGTAGGAAATAGGGTAAAAAAAACTAATATTTAATTTAGAAAAGAGTAGCAAGTTTTGAACAGTACCAAATATACAGGGTGAGTCGGAAATAAGTTCAAATATTTTCAGAGCTAGTAGATCTCGATAAGAGAAACATATTTTCTCTTTATACTCTGTTTTTTTTTCTCAGGTAAGATTTCGACAGACAATGACAGAAAATAAGCAGATGACGTTCATACCAATTTATTTAATTCACTAAAAAAAGTTTCTAATATTTTTTAAGTTAACTATGGATGGGTTTATATATAAATCCGTTGTGCGTCGTCTCTTGTTGTTTTTAACCAGTTTTATTGGTTTATTTCAAAAATGACAGATCATACTTTGAATATTATTGGATTGACGTAACGATGAACGATATACGTACACATATGCGTGTAAACCCCAAACCCGACTTAAAATTTTTGATGCTTGTCAAACTCTTGCCAAATTATCTATACTAATATATAAAATCCTTAAGTGACTGACATACTGATTAATCAAGATCCTGCTCAAACCACTCAACGTAAGAAGCTCAATTTTGGCATACAGGTTGATTCTAGGGTGTAGAGGTTCGATAAGAAGGGATATTTCGAAATTCCAGTTCCAAGAGGGTGAAACCACCCCTCAAATATTACAATATTTTTTATTTAAAAAACGGTCAAGTTTCCGAAAAAACGCTTAAACACGTATATTTTATTTTGTTTTTTTACATACTTTAAGATTTTTTAAAAATATATACAGGGTGTTTCGAAAAAACTGGTCATTGATTAATCACGATCCTGAGATTTTTGGAAAACAGATTGACTTTAGGGTGTAGAGGTTCGATAAGAAGGGATTTTTCGAAACTCGAATTCTAAGGGGGTGAAACTATCACTCAAATATTAAAATATTTTTTATTTAAAAACCGGTGAGTTTTTCGGAAAAACTCTTAAACACGTATATTTTATTTTGTTGTTTTATATATTTTAAGATTTTTTATAAATTTGTAAAGGGTGTTTCATAAAATGTGACCATTGAGTAATCACGATTCTGCTTAAACTGCTTGACGTTTAAAGCTGATTTTTTGCAAACGGATTGACTGTGGGGTGTAGAGGTTCGATAAGGAGGGGTTTCTCGAATCTCAAATTCCAAGAGGGTGAAAAAGCCCCTCAAATATTACAATATTTGTTATTTAAAAAACGGTTAGTCTTTCGGGAAAACGCTTGGACAAGCATAATTTATTTGTTTTTTTTTACATATTTTGAAATTTTTTAAAAAATCATACAGGGTGTTCCAAAAAGTTGGGTAATTTCTTTACCACGATTCTGCTTAAACTGCTTGACGTAAAAAGCTTATTTTTTGCAAACGGATTTTTCGAAAGTCATATTACCAAGTTATATAACATATTACCAAGTTATATAATAATATTGTTATATTGTTTTTCTCATGCTGACATAAACGTGAGAAAATTTTATCCAGTTTGTATGTTAATGGAAATTCTTGCTTTGCTTTATCATCCACCATTACAAATGATTAATTCGACGCGAACGAAGTCGCTGGTACACGCTAGTAGGTTATAATTTTGTGTCAAATTATGTCAAATACCAATTTGCGAATTGCTTTTGCATTTTGGTTAGTGTTATTAGTTGTGCGTTTTGTGTTTTTTTAAAGTTCACTGGAGGAAAAATCAATTGAAACTTAACTGGAGACCCAGAGCACGGTTTATAGTTAATATTCGGTGCCCAGACAGAGAGTTTTATACACAAATAAAGTTACCATCAGTAAAGTGTGTATACCATCTTACATATGGTACTAAAAACTGGAGTACCTGTAAAATAATATCACACAATAGGTAAATAATAGATTTTAGTACTGCAGAAACAATGTCAAAAGGTACTGGTTTAAAAAATTAAGAATAAAGTTAATTGATCAGCTTTTAAAGCTTATAAAATTCGTGTTATTATTAATAAAATATTTTGTTTTATTTATGTTGTGTTTTATTTGTTACTGTGCAATATTAATGTTTTTTATTTGCACATAAGTTATATTGATAAATATAATAATAAATGCAAGAAGTTTCTTGAAGCTTGAAAGTAAGAAATAGTTCATTTTTTTATATTTTTTGGTATGTGGTGTTTTGTTTAAAATAAATGCTTGTTTGTTTTGCACACATAAATTTACACATACTGTATTTTTTTAAATTAAATAACTCGATTAGATTTTTTGAGTTTTATACAGTTTTTTCACAATATTTTGAAGTAATCACTTGTCACTCAAATTTTAAATATAGATATTCAATTGTACCAACTTATTTCTTTGTAAAATTAAATAAACTACTTTGAAATTAAAACGACAGACACATCTATCACTGTCAAGGATTTTGTCGTTGGACAGACTATACTGTTTTTCATTGTTTGTTGTTTCTTGTGTTGAAATATACTACCCCTAAAAAATTTGCATTTATTTAAGACTCACCCTGTATATACAAATAATCATTTTATACCAGACTGATATTATTATAAGCAATAGTCCTTTCAATGGCCACCGTACTGCCATTTTTTAGAAATTCGTTTTATATGGTCTGTATGCTTAAAAATTCAGTTCAAAATGTATGAAAAACTACATCCCCATTATTATCATCATCATTGTCAGCTTATTCAACCATTTCCAATTATGGTGTATCTTTCCTCATACACTCTCTTTGTAGTCGGGCCTACTGTTGTCTATTATTGGCTATGCGGGCCCAAGTTATCCCTGCTAATTTTGTAATATCATGGTCCCATCTCAGGTTCGGTCTTCTTCTAGGTCTCTTAATTCCTTGTTGGTACCATGCTGAGCAGTGGCGGATACAGAGGGGGGCCAGGGGGCTCAGGCCCCCCCGAAAATCTATAAATTGGGTTATATGATAGACTTTTGAGTTAAAAATGGCGCTCTAAAAAGCATATCATATTAATTAAATTATGAAAAAATTAATTACTTTTTATTTGCCCCCCCCCCTAAAATAAATTTCTGTATCCGCCCCTGATGCTGTACATTGCTACTTGATGGATTTGATTCTATGGTTGACATCTATTACATGGATCTTTTGTATGAAAAACTACATCCCCATTATTATCATCATCATTGTCAGCTTATTCAACCATTTCCAATTATGGTGTATCTTTCCCCATACACTCTCTTTGTAGTCGGGCCTACTGTTGTCTATTATTGGCTATGCGGGCCCAAGTTATCCCTGCTAATTTTGTAATATCATGGTCCCATCTCAGGTTCGGTCTTATTCTAGGTCTCTTAATTCCTTGTTGGTACCATGCTGAGCATTGGCGGATACAGAGGGGGGCCAGGGGGCTAAGGCCCCCCTTAAAATCTATAAATTGGGTTATACGATAGACTTTTGAGTTAAAAATGGCGCTCTGAAAAGCATATCATATTAATTAAATTATGAAAAAATTAATTACTTTTCATTTGCCCCCCCCTAAAATAAATTTCTGTATCCGCCCCTGATGGTGTACATTGCTACTTGATGGATTTGATTCTATGGTTGACATCTATTACATGGATCTTTTGTCGTAGCCACACCATTGTTTTACGGTCTCCCCAGACAGCACAGTGACATTTTAAAGACATCTATAAGACAACTTGTTTCAACATTACTGACATCTCAAAGACGTCTATTTTCGCCTTTAGACGTATTAAAGGCATCTTACCAACGTCCGATGTTAAAAACCCAACATCTTTAAGACGTCTTGAGTACAATGTCTTTAAGATATATTTTAACAATGTACTTAAGATGTCTTTTAATATGAATGAAAATGGGAGGCAATGGTGAATTTTAAAATAAAACATCTTCTTGGACTGGCATTGTCTTTAATTTTTAAATTAAGCATGTTTCTCTCAGATGTTACACTGACCAATATAAAGTGAACAGTTGACATTTTATAATAGTGATATATCTGACCGAAACGTTATGTATTGGTATTTTCTTCTTGGACAACCACTGGAGTGACATCTTCAGATGTGTTATCATGCGCATCTGAAATATGAATCATAGAAATAAGATAATTGTTCAAATATATCTAACAACCTAAACGTTAAAACTTACCTGGCTTACCTACAACATCAGCTTTAACTTCTTTGATCAGTTTTAATGATGAAATTTTGGTAAATTCTCTGATAAAATTTTATATCACGTCCCTTTGTTACAACTTACAACAACAAAAAGAACAAACATTTTCCGCGAGGTTTTCCAGAGATTTTCGATCACATAACCTCACATCAACATCAACCACAGAAGATAACTGTCACGCCTGTCAATCGTCATATTTGCGCCTATCAATTAAATCAGGATAATGTTTTTATTTCTGTTAAGATTATACCATATTTCTGTCATATTATACCAGATTATACCCTCCTTTTTTATGATTATCGCCTACTCTAGAAAAAAAACGAGATAAATAGAAAAAATTAAATTTAAAATTTCTAATCATTTCTAATGTCATTTTAGAGACGTCCCAAAGATGTTTTATTTCGTCACCTTATGAATATCTTTAAAATGATGTCCAAAAGTTGTCTTATTTTAGTCTTTAGACGTTAAGATCTAATTAAGATATAAAAAAGACGTCTTTAAGATATTATGTGCTGTCTGGGTCTCTTGATTATTACCAGCATATTTCATTCCATTCAGCTTTGTGCGCCCTGCAATTTCCTTATGATGTCCCTTTTAAGTGTCCAGGTTTCGCATGCATAGGTCATGACTTGTAGTACACATTGGTCAAATGTTTTTTTCTTTAGATAGAGTGGCATTCTAGATTTGAATATGATTGAGTTAGGTTAGGTAGTACTCCATTCTAACTTAATTATTCTGTTGGTTTCTGGTAGAAGAGATCCCGAGCTGTGTATTAGTTGTCCCAAATATATATTTTGTCTACTATTTCCAATGTTGTGTTATTTATTAGAATGTCTTTTCTTTCCACTAGTTCGTTGTAATTTACTTTAGTTTTTGCCAAATTCATTTTGAGACCCACTTATTGCTGGCTGTATTTAATTCCATTAATTTGTGCTTGTAGTTCTTCAGGACTATTGGCAATTAGGACTATGTCATCAGCGAATCTTAGATGATTAAGATAGTCTCCATCTACTTTTCATCCTTTGTTGGTCCAATCCAGTTGACGGAATATTTATTCTAATTTTGCTGTAAACACAGTAAACAGCTTTGGGGATATCGCGTCTAATAAAAACTACATAAAGCATCTTATTTCTCACATTTAATTTTCCTTTGATAATAATAATTTGTTACCAATATACAGAAATGTGTTTCTAAAGAGATTATAGTTTTGTTACTATTCTACCGCCAGAAGTACAAAAAATATAAATATTACTACATGAATACCAAAAGTTTCAGTTTTACCTAATGTTTATTTTATCAACACTTGAACTTTTGATATATCGCGTTGTTATGAAATGTTTAAGAGACAGTAAGTATCGTCTTAAATGTTCTTCCTCTATATAAACTACTTCTATATAAATTGGATGTTTTTGACATCATTTCTGCCTGCGGTGAGTATGATTCTGTCATATGTAATAAAACTAGGTAGCAAACTAGTCTTAGGCAGAGATCGCTGTTTTACCCGTCACATCGCATTATATGGGCCTGAACATCAAATCACGAGTAGATAAATTGGTAGATTTTCGAATTAAGTGAGGATAAAGACTTATTTATTTGGTAACTTTGCTAATAGAGATGTTTCTATTTTTAAATTATTATTTATCAAACCAGTTAAAAAATAGGAGTCATATTGACATCAAAATCAAATTTCTCATGTCAAAAATCTCCCACACAAAATTTTTATACAAATATTGACGTTACTTCGGAAATTATTTCGAAAAAATCGTAATAAAAATGAAACTTCTACAACCTGTATTTCCAAAACTAAGCATTTTAGGACGTACATTTATACGAACATTTTTACTTATTTTTATCTGTAGAATATGCTGCCGAAGTTTCCGGAACACTGTACAGGGTGGGTCAAATTCGACGCTTTTAAATGGAAACACCCTTTTCTATAGGTTTCTACGAAAACTAATATAGGTGTCTGGAGCTCAATTTTCATCAAAAACATGATGGTGAAAACAGCACATCAATATCTGTTACCGTTTCGGAGTTACGGGGTGTTTCTCAAAAATGTGCATTTTTAACTAATCGCTGTAACTTTTTTGCTATGGAAATTTTGTATTTCTATGAAAACATTTCCAAAGCACCTTTTTACGTAGAATTTAATGGTTTAAGTATAATTTTTTTAAAATTAATAATTTAAGAGTTATCAACAGAAAAATTGATTTTTTATTTGGGACACCCTCTATATTTTTAATTAACTGAAAAGAATTTAAAATTACCTTTCCAAAAACATAGCACACTTGATATTTTGTTATAATCCCCTTCGAAATACAGAATTTTTAAATGTTCGCCACTTTTAACTAGTAGGCTTTGGGCCCTTTATTGATGATATGCCCTTAATGGAAATCATATTTTTCCAGCAAGACGACGCACCGCCTCTAAACGCTGAAGTTATCAGTAAATTTTTGCAGCCAATTTCAAGAATAACTAGATAGCTAACCAAGATCCTAGCTGTTGGCAGTCGAGGCCGCCTGACTTAGTGCCCATGGATCTAATCCTATGGATATATTTGCGAAAGAATAAAGGTTCCTTATTCGTTCGTACATTTCTTCTGTATAATCTAGACAAAATTAAAAATACTTAGCAGTTATGAGAGGGTATCTTTCACCCCCACTGAGTTAATGAATTCCGCGAGAAATGTCCAAAAACTGCCCCGTCTGTCCATAACAGAAGACGGTCGATATGTCGAACACTTGTAGCAAAATCTCATGTCTTGGTTTGCTATTTATTTTTATTGTTATTAGATATAGTTTAAATGTGTTGATGTTAGTTAAATATATTTTAAATTGTTATAAAATTCTGCATCTCTCATAGCAAATATTATTTTCGTTTTAATTCATGGTCACAGCTTGGATTTTTTTTGCATTACAGCCGGTGCCGTTCAAAGCCTACTTATTTAAAGCGGGCGGACTTTTCTATACTCTATATCTCGAAGAGGAATCGAGCAAAATATCAAGTATGTTATATTTTTGGAAAGGTAATTTTAAATTATTTTCAATAAATTAAAAATATACAGGGTGTCCCAAATAAAAAATCAATTTTTCTGTTGATAACTCTTAAATTATTAATTTTAAAAAAATTATACTTAAACCATTAAATTCTACGTAAAAAGGTGCTTTGGAAATGTTTTCATAGAAATACAAAATTTTCCATAGCAAAAAAGTTACAGCGATTAGTTAAAAATGCACATTTTTGAAAAACACCCCGTAACTCCGAAACGGTAACAGATATCGATATACGGTTTTCACCATCATGTTTTTGACAAAAATTGAGCTCCAGACACCAGTATTAGTTTTTGTTTATCTCCTATAGAAAAGGGTGTTTCCATTTAAAAGCGTCGAATTTGACCCACCCTGTACAGACCACCCTGTATAAATACTTGAATTTTGTCAACCATTATAAATACGTCACTCAATCTTTACGAAATGTGCATTAGAAGTATATCATTATCTGAACAGACCGGTGGCCAGATTTAGCTTTGCCGCCCCGGGTCCCCGACAAGCTTAGTCCGCCACTGTCTTTGCCTTCACTACCTAAGTCCATTTCTTTTTGGCTATAAATATTAAATAATTACACAAAATTTATAAATTAAATTAAAATTTCACCCAAACTTCCAATTTTTGCTTCAATTCTCCCACATAAATGACACTGATTGACAAGTTAAAGCAGAAGAAAACAGCCTTCCCGCGCTGGGTAGTTCGGTGTCAATTATGATAGATATTTTGCACAGGAACCGTGTTCAGTAATAATAAAACTTTCAGAAAAATCTAAATATTTTGATTTCGAAGTGTGTTTAAATGGTGTTATTCCTAGAGGATTAGAAAAGATAATATCAATCCCGAGTTCATAAATATTGTTTTGTCATATGCGGAGAGTATACTCGTAATAGTCTATATTTGCATAAAGGGTAAATTAGGATCAATATAAGGAGCATATGGCAGATGTTGTTCGGGAATATCCAGTGTATAACGATCTATATTAAGGTTTTCATTATTTATCAGCTTTAAGTCTATGCAGGACACGGGACGAACATACTAAAAATGACAGTGACCGCTACCCCCTCTCATATGAAAATGGTTTAAAGAGATGTTTTAAGAATTCAGGTAATTCCGAATTATACGAATATTATTCTGAATATCCAAAATCTACTATCAAAAAATAAGTGTAATAATACTTTTTTTTTTAATACGAAAACAAGTATTAAGAAAAATTAAACTAACTCTTTTATCATTATCCAACAAAATTGATTGAAAAAATTTTTAAACAGAGAATTCATAAATTTTATGACACATTAACAACAAAAAAAAAAGAGAGACACCACCTAACACAAAATTTATAGCTATGCCTTATAGAGAAGGGTTATCAAAAAAAACAATACACTTTAAAAAAATACAACATCCAAATGGCCCACAAATCACATAGAACATTATCAAGCGTATTTACACCATTAAAAAGTAAAATACCTAACAACAAACGATCTAATATAGTCTATGGAATTCCATGTCTAAATTGCGAAAAAATATATATTGGGAAAACATCCCAATATATTCGAATAAAATTAATGGACACAGATACAACAAAAACGCCCCTACAGCCCTACACAAACACCAACCACGAGTTCGACTTTAAAAATTTCAAAATATTAGATCAAGAAAGGCATCATAACAAATTAAACATCAAGGAAATTATTCATATAGAAAGAAACAAAAACGCAGTAAATGACAGACAGGACATTCAAAACCTGAGTAAAATATACGTAAACTTTATAAACTAGCGCAACATTCATAAATCCAATATTTTTCAACCGACCCTCATGTCGCAATGCAAAAAGAAACGAATACAGACAAAAAATAAAATATAACACAAAAAACCACAATACCACGATTAATATAAGAATTCACCGGCCGAAACAACATCTGGTACGTGCTCTGCTACAATAATTTTTAATAGATTTTATAACTTCAAATTTTCCCATATTTTCCATATTTATATTTTTAATTTTTATGTATTGTTTTGTAAGTTTTTTTAACTGACTATGTTTTTATGTATTAATATTGACTCTATATACACATGTTGGTCATATATTTAAAAAAAATTGTATTCGTATTTTAATGTTTTTTTAAATATTTTAGATGTCTTGAAAAAGATTTACAAAAAAATATCGAAACGTCGGCAATAGGCAATAAATGACTTAAAACACCCAGAAATAATTTAATTTAAAAAAAAACTCTATCCAATAAAATCGCAATTAAAATATTATTCTGAATTACAAAATTTAGAATATTTGAATTCTATATAATAGCATATTTAGTAGGTTTCGTCTTATTTCCTTAAATATAGCATAGAACAACAAACCAAAATATACAAACTTGCTCTATTATTTATTATTAGAGCAGCAATTGTCTATATCTGCAAAATTGGTATAAAATCCAGATCAAAATTCCAAATTTACCTTTACATTATTCGAGTGCTTCAAGCTACAGAGCTATATAACTCGTAAAACAAATATTGTGATTTCAGCTGCTAGAGATTATAATTGTTAATAATTAAAATGCTTGATTTAACCCGTTGCAAGTTCATTGCAGTTTTTAACAATACATAATTAACAATTTGGTATTATTTTACTATGTAGCAGAATTAAAAAAAAAACAATGTTTTTTTAAACACAATTTTCTTTGGGCTCAATAGTTTTCGTTCCATAAACAGTTGTAAAAATAAAATGCCAAGAAATGTCACTGGATACATTTGTGCTGGGTAATAAAATCAGATTTTATTAATATTTTTCAAATTTTATTTTTAGAAATGTGGTAGGTGTTTAATAGGTCGAATGGAAATAAATCACCTCTTTCAATAACATACATTTTCTTCTTCATCAATGGTTTACAAAGTGTCCATTTTATTTATGAATAGATACAAACTGAAAAAATTATAAGTAATTTTACAAAAAAATATAGATACATTATAGTATTTTTAACCAAAAACTTATGAAAATTATATATTTTAGCGTATTTTCACAAAAAAAATGTAATTTTGCAAAACGGTTTTTTAATGATTATTACTAAACGATATTAACCCTTTATAGGTTGATGGTTGCTATCACGGCTAGGACACGACGCCAAAGGCGGAGTGTCCCATCACTTCGAACAAAATAAAATCACTTTTAGCACACATATCATACACTATTTTTTCTACAAACAAGTTTATGCTCGTATATATCAAGGTATTATTACTTTTTACGTTAATGAATAATTCATAATATGTCATTCTAAAATCAAATTAATTATGAAGTTTATGGTTGCTAGGGTAATTGAAAGATTATAAACATTCGATCATTTGTTGTCAACTAATGTCAAATTTGTGCCTCAACCATAGACAAACAAATAAAAAGAGACTCACAAATCCCATGGTAAAGAGTGGGACCGCGTTCCCGTAGCGCAACTCAGAATAACAATTTTGAAACCAATTAGCAGGACCATGGCAGGATGTACGTCTTTATTGCTATCTTTCTTTATTATGGGTACTTTATATGAAAAAGAAAGAGATAGGTATAAAACTTATCGTAAGACATTATCGCACATTCTGGCTGGCGGAAAATTTAAATTAGCCATTATTAGTAGTATTCTTTCATTCTGAAACTGAACATTTTCACTTAAACTGATTTATTCCCAATACCACGTAAAAGGAACGTGGTGTAGGGAATAAATCAGTTTAAGTGAAAATTTGCAGTTTGTTTCAGAACGAAAGAATACTACTATTATAAGGGAAATTATAAAAAAAAGCAAAAATTGTACTGTTTTGTAAACATATTTATTTATACATAAAAATAAATAAACTTTTTATAATAGAATAACAAAAAATAACAGTGTTTATTCCACCCACCTACCAACTTTAAATGCAGAAGAACTGACTGTTGCAGGAAACGATCGGCCAATTTTTTTAAAGGGCATTAAAAATCTCATTTTCGAAAAAACTGCCTAATTGCAATAACAAAGTGAATATCCAAGCAAAGAAGACTTTACGAGAATCATGATCCTGAACCATTTTCAAGTCCAGTTTTAATCCTAAAACAAAAGTAAAATAGGTATATTAATAAAGTTTGGTTTGGTTTGGTTACTATAAACCAGCTTAAACTACCTACTCAAAAAATGAAAAAAATTAATTGTATTAATTTGTTATGTTAAGAGAGGTTCGAAATATTTTTGACACTACTACTTCTACTTTTTTCTTAATAAGATGATAAATATAACTACTTACGTTTATTTTACCGGATGTCTTTAACATATCTCTCAGAGAAAGGGGGCACCAATACATACAGAAAATAGATGATACTGGCTCCTGCAGCAAATAAAATAACAAATAGTATAACCTAAAATTATAAGTAACAAAATATAAATACCTATATGGAACAAAGGAATTTGTTCCCTATCCATATTCATAAGTCAATAAAATGGATAGTTAGTTATAGAAAAAAAGGTAAATCACCAAAAGAAAAATTAACAAACATGACGAATTGTCATGATGTTGTCATCTTGGTTGTCATGATGACGAAAACGGAAGACGATTGTTCTAATTTATATTTAGAAATTACGTTTTATATGGCTGCTTCTTTCTCTCTTGTTATATTAGAATGAGATAGTGGACCCAATAAACGCAATGCGCAGATCAACATAAATAGAATTTTGAATAATAAAATTTTGCGTTCTGAGTTGCGCTACGGGAACGTTGTCCCTCTCTTTGCCATTTAATTTGCCAGTCTCTTTTTATTTGTTTGTCTATGGCCTCAACTCTTGCAAAATGATGGAAAGTGATCAAGAAACTGAGTGTTTCCCAGCAGAAATTGAAGAAGCGGCTAATATAATTACTTTTGATTTATTACCCAGCAAGTCCAAGGATCAGTACGAGTTTTCATATAATCGACATAGAATAACTTATTCCAATTGTAATTTCACTAATTGTACATTTAATTTGAGTAAATAATTATTTTACGTTGACTTGACTTTTTTCCTTTTTTTTCAATTATCGCTTCAGTGTTAAAAGTAAATCACGTGACTTACTTCTAGCACCAGTGCTAAAAGTAAATGACTTATACCATCAGTGACATAATGTCACATTTTAGGCACTGACAGCATGCGTTAAAAATTACATTTTTACTGACGTTTGTAAAAAAACAAAATTTTAATTTACTACTTTTTCAATATTTTAAACTACACTTTTGCAAGCATGTTCTTCAAAAAGGGATTTCGAAAAAAAACCTTATTAAACTCTCATTTCAAAAAATGGAATTAAATGTTTGAATCAGCTCGTAGAAAGCTTAAAAATCCTAGAACGCCTATTATTTCAATTCGAAAGCTTTTCAAAGGATTTTCTTTCAAAACAAGGAAGAAAAGGAAAAAAAAACAAAAAAATATGTTACCTTCCCGTTAGAATTTTCCGGAATTTCGTTTTAATTTCTGCGATTGGTTTGTCGAAAACACCGGAAATAAATAAAAATGGCTTCTTCCGTTTTAACCGTTTTTGATACCTTTGTGTAAAAAAGTTGGTACTGAATAATGGCATGGAAAAGGACAAAAAAAAAACAATTTCTAGTAAGCAGGAAGCAGAATTGATACTTTTTACGTTTTATTGGAGAGAAACGTTAAATTTCAAAAATTACTATACACAATCAAATCGAAAATACTCGGATATACTCGGAAATGACATTTCCTTTTGTAGATATATAAATAGCATTAATTAAAATGTCTATATTAAATATCCGATTTCCTTTAGCGCTCCAATTTATAATTAATATGTAATTATAAATAATTATTATATATTTGCATAAAATGATGTTAATTTATAGAGATAAGTTTCTTATGCATATTAAAAAATAGTATATTGCTTTATTAAGAGTAAAAAATGACACTTTTTGTGGCGCGGCTCAAAAAGTCATTTTTACTCCGAATAGAACATGCTATTTTTTTCAAACGCCACAAATAATTTTTTAAATAATTTCAAACGTCCCAAATAACATAAAAAGATTTAAAATTAATACATTGTAAGTCATTATATATCGAGAAACTATGGTTACGCTCGTTGAATCTGACACTTAATAGTTATTTTTCTACAAACGTCAGTAAAAATGCGATTTTTAACGCATGCTGTCAGTGCCTAAAATGTGACATTATGTCACTGATGGTAAATGACTGATGGCATTATGACTGATGGTAAAAGTTATTTACTTCTAACACTGGTGCTAAAAGTAAGTCACGTGATTTACTTTTAAGACTGAAGCGATAATATTACCATAGCAACCATAAACTTCATAATTAATTTGATTTCAGAATGACATATTATGAATTATTCATTAACATCAAAGATTAACATAAAAAGTAATAATACCTTGATATATACGAGCATAAACTTGTTTGTAAAAAAAATAGTGTATGATGTGTTCGAAGGAATGGGCGTTACATGTCCTTATATTCTTTAGTCATTGATAATATATCTTCCATGGTAGCCAACCGATTTGCTTAATTTAAATAAAGCCACTGATACCAGGTGTTACGCAAAAGTGGTAAATATACAGGGTGGTCCGAACTGTATTCCGGAAAATTCGGCGGCATATTCTGCAGATAAAAATAATTAAAAAAGTTCATATAAATTTATGTCCTAAAATGCTGAGTTTTGGAGATACAGGGTGTAGAAGTTTCATTTTTATTTCGATTTTTTTCAAATAATTACTGAAGTAACGTTAATATTTAGGTGAAAATTGGTATCTGGGAGTTTTTTGACCTGAGAAATTTGACTTTGGATGTCAATATGACTCCTATTTGTAGGGGGCGCCACCTACATGTGTTTTAACTGTTTTGAAGAGTAATAACTTTTCGTCCGTACCTGTATAAAATTACTAAATGAAAAAATATTCATTTTCGTGATTTTTTATGTAAAAAATGTCTCTTGGTAGAAATCTCTACAACCATTCTCAAGATATTTAGAATGAAAATAGTCAATACATGTCATTATTGACAAAATATAAACATGTCGAGTAAATAGTTATTTGACTGAAATTAGAAATTTGGGAACTTTTTATTTTTTTTTAATTAATCATTCTTCGATGATTAATAGGGAAGTGTCCCATCACTTCGAACAAAATAAAATCACTTTTAGCACACATATCATACACTATTTTTTCTACAAACAAGTTTATGCTCGTATATATCAAGGTCGAGATCAAGGTATTATTAGTTTTTACGTTAATGAATAATTCATAATATGTCATTCTGAAATCAAATTAATAATGAATTTTATGGTTGCTAGGGTAATTGAAAGATTCCAAACATTCGATCATTTGTTCAGTGTTAAAAGTAAATCACGTGGCTTACTTTTACCATCAGTGACATAATGTCACATTTTAGGCACTGACAGCATGGGTTAAAAATTACATTTTTACTGACGTTTGTAGAAAATAATATATATTTATATATAATATAAATAATAATACATTTTATATGTCAGTTTAATAATATATTTTCGAACTTTTATGGTTAAGCGTAAAAATGCTTTACTTTTAATCCTAGACGTTAAAATAACTTTCTTTCCATAGCAACTGTTAAAATTGCCTTATATCTATCAAAAATAGTAGATAAAATAGTACTTTAACCGCAAAGGTAGATTAAATAATGATACTTTAAAAGCGAGGATAGGTTAAAAACTTTATTTCTTCTGGCACGTTTTTTTAATTGCTTCCATTTTTGAAAATTTTTGTATTCTTTTCATAAGTTATTCGGGATTTAAATGGAAGTAGTTTGGATATGGCGTTTGTCGCCTCAGTCTGAATATCTGTTGGTAATTTACTTATTTTGTTTTGAGCCATTTCTGACCCCAATTCAATCAGCAATCGACACGAAAGAGAATTAAAAAATTTTGACTCAAAACTGACAACTAAAGAGACAGCTTTATTTATTTGTCAAATTACATAGAAACCAAGGCCAACCCAGCACAATATTTTTTCTACTCGTAATAAATTCCTTGAAACAATAATTTCTGAATATTTTTTAAAACGTAACTCGTTATGGAAAAAAATATTGTTTTATACACGACAATAAAATTGCATTATCGTCTCCCGAAATTAATTCACTCACGATTTCATCGCTCGTGAATTAATCTTTCCGGTCGACGATAAAATACCATTTTATCGTCTTGTATAAAAAATAACTATTTTATATTCATGTCGCAAAAACTAATACGTTTGTGACGTCTGAAAAACAAAAGTTTTTAAACAATTTCAAACGTCCCAAAAAATACTTAATATAAAAATATTGAAAAGTAATTTCTTGGTAAGTATTTATATATCGAGAAACTATGGTTATGCTCGTTGAATTTGACACTTTATGTCAGTTTAATCAGAGATTTAAGAATATACCATATGATCGAGAAAAAACGGCGTCAGCGATGGCTATGAAATGAAGATCGCTGTTATTTTATATGTAAAATTATATGGGGAATGTCATCGATGTTCATTTCCAAGCCAACTGGACGCCGTTTTTATTCGATCATACGGTATTTTCGTACTTTTATGTCTAGGCCTACGTGTTAAAATTACTCTTTTATATCATGCTTTTATATTGTCAATCACGTCGTAAAAATTAATACTTTTGTGACATTTGAAAAAAAAACACGTTTTATACTATAAGTAATTTAATTATTATAGTTCAATATACTATTATACTTCAATATTGTAAATATAATATTATGTAGTATTTTTCTATTCAAAATTGTACTCTTTCGGATGGATTATAACATTTTTTTTTCAATTGACTCTTAAAAATTATACTATTGTCTAAGAGACTCCTGCTAAAATTACTCTTACTTATTTTTCGAACATCTCTCGTTTAATCCCTACCATTCACCATCTATCTTTACGGTCAATCAAAATGTGCTTGCCCCTTGTCGGACGGTGTCACTAAGATGGTGATGATGGTGATATCGCAGTTTAAATCTCGAAAAGAGTCTGGCAGACTCAATTACAGTGGAAGTGTAAATATTTCGATTTTTCCGGAATTGTAAATTGTCGTTTTTGTTCTAGATTTTTTATTGCTTAAAATATTCTTAAAATGATTTACGAAGTACATCAAAAACTATTAATATTTATGACAAAAATTAGGAGGAAATTATTTTGCAATGTTATAACGATCAAGATAACGTGAGTGATATTGATGATGCTCAGATATTGATGATGCTCAGTAGTAATGGTGCTACTGAACAGCGCCACTTTTATGGTGACAATTTTAAAAGGGCTGTAACTCCCACATTTAAAAATCAACTTAAGTTGGGTTTGCAGTTCTTACTATACAGTATGTCTCCGGATTGTCTTTACAAGAAGAAAAACTTTTTTAATGTTTACATTTTAAGAAAAATGCATTCTTCATTTCTTTCAATTCTTTTATGCTTTTTTTAGAGACAATTTAAAAAAACATATAAACATAAAAATAGAATATCCGAGAGAATATCCTAGCAACAGCTTGCAATAGTAGGTTGTATCCATAGAGAAAGTATCAACTTTTGATTTGACTAACAACAATTTCTTTTGGCGGATGATAATCAATGGCCAAAATGAAATTCCTCGCAAATTTTGAAGTATAATTAGTAGAAAAGTTAAAAGATTGTTAACTTTTTCCACTAATTATAGATTACTACATGATTACTACCACTAATTTTGACGTTGTGAATGCTTACATTGATATTAGAGGAACAATCTTCTACGCTAATTGAAACCATTGATTCATTCCACTAATTTTAAGAAAAAATTCAACTATATTTTCATGTTTCTTTTAAATTTTCTCTAAAACGATATGGAAATTTGGAGAAGTATAAACGGAATTAACCATTTTGAAACAAGCAATTTTTTTATGAAGAATGCATTTTTCTAAAAATGTCAATAATGAAAAAGTTTTCCCTCTTGTAAAGAAAATCCGGGGACATACTGTATATTAAATTATAATATTTTTTACTACTTCTTGTGTTAAATAGTATGTATAGTTAATTATTTTTAAGACATTTTTTGTATTAATTTACCTTCTTACTTTGACAATAAGAAACAATAGCAACAATGCGAATTTTTTTTTCAATAAATAGTTATATTTTAAATATTTAAGTTGTATTATTGTTAATTATGTTTCATGACGCCATGAACATAATCAATAAATATTTAAATAAAAAATTAGGTACCAGTTGTTTTTCTTTCAATACGGCTTTTTTGAAAATGGAGTACAGTAGACCCACTATAGTAATAATGTAAAAACGAACGATTTTAAGTGATTCAGAGTGATTTTTTCCTATTACTTATTAAATATAAATCAGTTATTTTTATTCATTATGTATCAATATTTTTCTTTCAGAACTTTATCGCCAACCAAAAAAATAAGAACCACATTAACTTCTATAACCTTCGCTCATCCCATTTAAGACGAACTTATACCGAAAAATTACATATTTATATTTTCACCACGAGACAAGATAAAAAGCAAACACCTGTTACACTATTTTCACATATTCTTCACACACCACATATACATCAAATCAGTTTATCGATAAATTTACCGACCATACACCATTAAATTTTCATATATCCACATTTATTTTAACCGGCTCTATAAATTTAAAAATTCGAATTTTTTCGCCACGCACGCTCTCCTCTTCGATCATCCGAGTTCGCGTCGTCGTCGGAGCACACCCTGTATATAGGACGGCGGCATGTTAGCGTCGCGACGCCGAGCGGCAGACTGAATTTTCAGCTGATTTTCCGGAAAACGCGCGCGTCTGTCGTGCCTCGGCCAGCTCAGATCGGACGGGCCGCTTTTTCGGGGGGATGCCCTCCGGGGGAAGAATCTGTTGCTTCCCAGTTCGAGGTCGGACGTTGCCCGAAAATGGTCGTTTTTGGGGTTGTAGCTCGAGGAGTATTAGTCAAGCATCCCCAATTTTTTAGGTGTTTTAGATTATCCTTACATGCATTCATATAAAAGAAATATTATATAGGACATTGATGAGGTTATTAGTTAAAATCAGTATTTGTAGCGACTTTCAAATATAATATATGTAGAATGTAGAATGTTTAGGAGGGGAGTTAATCACCGCGACCTTATAGATCTATTGTGTGTTCCCCTTTCTTGAGTTATAACGAGTTATAACTCATCATACAGTCTCAGGGCTTTAAGAAAAGCCAGTATCTGAGACGGCTCCACAGAGGCCAGCTCTCCATCCTCGACATCAGACGTACCAAGGTTCATGGCACGAATGGTCGTCGTCTCAGCGCACTAAGTTCTAAGGAACTTTTTCGAGTGTCTTAGACCGTTGGAGGACACCCATTCCAAGTTACGGATGGAGTCTTCCAGATTCTTCAGTTTCGCTTTCAGTTGGTTCCCGTTTGGAAAACAGAACGGTTCTGGTCCAGTTAGTGGAGTGTTCGCTCCTTTTCTAGCTAAATTATTTGCTTTTTCATTGCCTTCTATCCCTTAGTGAGCAGGCACCCAGGGTAGGAGGACTTTATTTTCTTTGCCTAATTTGTTGAGCTTCTCTAGGCATTCTTTGACCAACTTCGAATTGATGGTTACTGAGTTGATCGCGTTAAGTGCTGCTTGACTATCGGATAGGATGGCAATTTCCTGTTTTCGATAGTTCCTATCTAAGATAAATTGTACGCATCTTTCGATAGCACAAATTTCTGCCTGAAGGATACTGGGGTAGGTGCCCACTGGTTCGGAGTATTCAGTTTTCGGCCCAAATACTCCTATCTCTGTCCCTGCTTTGGTTTTGGAAGCATCAGTATACCACGTGATGGTATGGTCTTTTATATGCTGAGTAAGCGTTTCTTTCTTCCCAATCCTTTTTATTACTCAATACTACAGTTAGGTGTTTCTCAAAGTTGTAAATTCTTGGTATGTCATCCACTGGGAGTTGGAGAAGTGGAATTTTCTTTTTGAGGGTGTTACAAGCCCCTGACCTGAAAATTCTCCCAGTACTGTTTCCGTCAGTAACCATTCTAATCATTGTCGCATTGGCACAACTACCGACGACAATGTGCAGTGGTGTTAGGTCTAGAATGACCTCCATTGCTGCTGCTGGACATGTTCTAATGGCACCTGTGACGCAGATACATGCCAGTCTCTGTACTTTGCACATATAACATATAATATAATATATACCGGATGCGTCTAAAAAGTGGCTCACCCCTATAACTTTCGTTATTTTTTAGGATAATAAAACGAGATTTGGAATGTCAATATATGACATAAATTAGGACTGATTGACGTATTCAATTCTTTTCGGTCACTTCCTGTTTCACCGGAAATTACTACAACTTTTGACTTTCAAATGACACCCTCGATATTTTTTACTGTATTCGTCAGAAAATGACTCTCTAAATAGAATGACATACGATATGTCAACTTTTGACATTTTCGTATATGGTTAATTTGAAATTGTAACATGCGGTTCCTAACGAAAATTTGACTCGAAGTAACAAGTGTGTGATACCAAATTATTCGTAAAAAAAATATTTTTCCAAATATGCTGACACACCCATATTCCATTGGAAAAAAATAATTAAAGACGAGCGAGGTTCCCGACTACCATATCTGTACCAAGACATAAAGGAGGAACTATAATTCTGGGGAGGTATCATGCTGGATGCTATCTCTTCTGGGGAGGTATCATGCTGCAAGCAAAAACTCCATTGTCACCACTTCAACAAAGTTTAACGGGTCGGAGGTATGTTGATTTAATGCTAGAACAAATCATTAGGCTTTGTAGAGCTGCAATTGGGGATAAATTTAACTTCATGCACGATAGTACACCTCCCCATACCAGCAGAGTGGTTAGAGAATGTCTTGAAACCGAAGGTATCATATTTTTGGACCGGCCTGCATGTTCACCAGATCTAAACCCTATCAAACACTTGTGGGACCTGCTCAAAAGAATAAAGCTCGTCAAAACAATCCAGGAAATATCGTACCACTTATTAATACAACATTAGCAGAATGGGAATACATACGCCAAGACAACGTTGATCATGTAATAAGAAGCATGCTGGCGCGGATAGCAGCTTGCATAAGGGCTAGAGATGGGGCAACACGGATTATTAAAAATATCAATTTCCTTTTTGTTTTTGCTTTTTGATGCATTAAAAATTTAAATCTCATTTTGTTTCAGAAACAAAAAAAATATCATTGTGTTTATTTTGGGAAATTATTTCTATTGCTATATGGATTATTTTTCGTTAAAATTCTTTGGTATGGACTGAGTTTTATTCATAAACACAAAATTTTGATACGTCTCAAAAATTATGAAAAATAATAGATGATTCCATATAAGTTTGGTTGTGTTTATACCCATCAGGGTAGTATTTAAAAATCAAAACTTGTAGTCATTTCCGGTGAAATAGGAAGTGACCAATCCTAATTTATGTCATATACTAATATACCATTTTTTTTTATTTGTAAAAATAAAAAATATAAAGGTGAGCCAATTTCGAGAGGAACCCGGTATATAATATAATATACAGGGTGGTCCGAACTGTATTCCGGAAACTTCGGCAGCATATTCTGCAGATCAAAATAAGTAAAAAAGTTCGTATAAATGTATGTCCTAAAATGCTTAGTTTCGGATACACAGGGTGTAGAAATTTCATTTTTATTTCGATTTTTTCTAAATAATTTCTGCAGTAACGTCAATATGTCGATGAAAATTGGTATCTGGGAGTTTTTTGACATGAGAAATTTGATTTTGATGTCAATATGACTCCTACTAGTAGAGTGCGCCACCTACATATTTTTTAACTGGTTTGAAGAGTAATAACTTTTCGCCCGTACCTGTATAAAACTACTGAGCAAAAAAATATACATTTACGACGTTTTTTACGTAAAAAATGTCTCTTGGTAAAAATCGCTACGAGTATTGATTTTCGAGATATTTGGAATCGAAATTATCAATATCTGTCATAATTGACATATATTAAACATGTTGATTAAATAGTTATTAGACTGAGATCATAAATTTGAAAGTTTTTGTGTCAAAAATTCAACTAAAACTGTTTTATCATCATTTTTTTGAAGAAAAATTTTTTTGAAGAAAAATTAATTTAAAAAAATTAAAATTTCCCAAATTTATTATTTCAGCGAAATAACTATTTACTCAACGTGTTCGTTTTTCGTCAATAGTGACATGTACTGACTATTTCCATTCTAAATATCTTGAGAACGGTTGCTCGTAGCGATTTTTACAAAGAGATATTTTTTGCGTAAAAAGTCGCAGAGATGTATATGTTTACCCTCTGTAGTTTTATACAGGTACGAACAAAAAGGTATTACGCTTCATAACAGTTAAAACATATGTAGGTGGCGCCCTCTACCAGTAGGAGTCATATTGACATCAAAATCAAGTTTCTCATGTCAAAAAACTCCTAGACACCAATTTTCATCCAAATATTGACGTTACTTCAGAAATTATTTGGAAAAAATCGAAATAAAAATGAAACTTCTACACCCTGTATTTCCGAGACTAAGCATTTTAGGACACACATTTATACGAACTTTTTTACTTGTTTTTATGTGCAGAATATGCTGCCGAAGTTTCCGGAATACAATTCGGACTACCCTGTATATGGCAATGAAATATTGTTTTATATAGAAAAAACTCGTAACAGTTAAAAACCAGAAGCAAGTTAGAAAATGTTAGAAGTGCACATGATCATGCAGTTGACATAAAAATGGTGTTTTCTTTTAATTCGGGTGACTGATATAATGCTGCAAAATTAATAAAAGATCACTTAGATCCTCTACTGCTTACTTCAGAATCTAGACAAATCAGATATTGTTGTGTTTTGTAACCAGAAAATAAGATAATGGTTATATTATCAATCACAATAGCAGGAAAAAAATATATTTTAAATAGTGTGTTAAAAATTTAGGTTTTGCACATCGACTCTAATCTTATTATAAAACTAATTATACTAACTAATTTAAAAGTCACGTTTCTCAAACAGAAAACAATAATGTCTTAAATTTGGTAATTTAAAAAAGCGTCCATTATTCCCACAGAGACCTGGTTTATTAATCCAAAAGAAGCAAAGAGCAGCGAGACCGAGACTTTGAGGTTTTTTGCTTCTTTTGGATTTTTTGCTTCTTTTGGTAAAATTTAGTATACGAATATCTTCAAACTTATTTACTTGATTTTAGAATGCGTATTCTCATTTTGAGCAAAAATTATCCAATTACAAATGTTTCTAAATTTAAACGCAATGTTCCATTTTCGCAAGAAATATATTTATTTTAAGTTAATAATTTTAGTTTGATGAAATTATAAGTTTCCATTTAAAAATTGTATTACTTCCGATTGATTAGAACAGGAAATTTTTCTTTTAATATTAACTTAGTTTGGCATAAAATTATGGAATCTTAAAATCAAATAATGATTTACTCATTTGTACTCGTATACAGTGGTGTATACGTTTACGAGTTTGTTAAGGGCTATGCCGATAATTTTTCCTTCTTTTTTTGTATATTTTCCCTCGCTATGTCAATCTTTATTTTGTATTGTACTTTGTAAAAAATTATTGCCCTAAGCTATCTCCTAAGCTGTCCTGGACGAAGCCCACTATCCTGAGTGACTCTGAATCTAGGCTGCAAATTGGGGCTTTAGGCTCCCGTTTGCTTTTTTTTCTTTTTTTTTCTTCATCCCCTAGATTGTAAACGGTGCCTCATGCATCATATGCTTCCCGGTTTCTGTTTTTAGGATCGACTTATATTACCCTACTGATGAAGCTGGAAAACAGTTACACTAGTGTACAGGGTGGTCGCAATTGGTCTGTTTTAACAGAGAAAACTTATTTCCTGACTAGATAGAGCAAAACCGACATTTAATTTTTTAAAAACCGACACGTTTAATGGCGTAAACCGCCGTTGATATTTTCACTGCCAACTGAGATACGGGGTCTTTTTAAATTTTTTACCATAGCACTTAAATTTCGGAACACTTAAATTTCGGAACTGCCCATAACTTTTGTATTTCGCGGAATAATAAAATGCTGTAAAAACGTTCTTAAGGCACTTTTTAAGCACAATCCAGTGGCGTAGTCAGTTTTTTTATACATGCTCTTTTTGTCAGAAATAATAAAAAATATAATTTTTTAAATGGAAATCATGTAGCATTTTCATTTTCCAAATGCTACTTTGTTTTATTATAGACGGTATTTTATTATTGTATCGATATCCTTTTTACATTCCTACAACACTTAAATTTCGGAACGCTCTCTATCGAAAATATTGGATCGTACCCTCGGATTTGGCCGTTTTCACCGTGCCATTTTTGAGAAAATTTTATTTGACTGGTATTTTTCACAATATGGGAAAAATATTGTTATTTTGTTGGTCCATAGATGGATGTAGATCCCATATAGTTTTTGATTGTTGAGATATTAATGGATCTATAGTTTTGGTAAGATGTTCTTTGACATTCCATTCGGTAGAAGAAACCTTCACATGCCTTTCTTTTAGATTCCAGTTTTTTTTTATGAGAAGTGTCCAGCCCTTATTTGAGAAGGAATGTTAAATAATTATTGATTGTGTGCCTTCACAATGAGGTAAATTAATACTGTCGTAAATTTTTCAAGTTTTTTAAATGTAAGGTTAACTTATACCGTGCATTTCTTTTTAGTTTTTTCTACAGATTTTTCTCAACGTTTTTCTACGTATTTTTCTCAGCATTTTTCCACGTATTTTTCTTCAAGTATTTCTAGACGTTTTTCTGCAAGTTGTTCTGCATATTTTTCTAGAAGTTTGTGCCAAGTTTTTCGACAAGTTTTTTTTCGAGTTTTTCAATCACCGAGGTAATCAGTAGCAGCCTGTTGGTATACAAGGCCAGTATATTTTTTTATAGTAAACTAAAATTTTATTAATTTGATTTTAAATAATCATTAGTGTGTTAAGAAATTAACTATTCTTAACATTTTACATTTAACCGGTTAAGTACTTGCCTTCAGCATTGCTTAAATTTTACTTGTATGTGATTATTAAAGTAACCATGTTATATTGATTGATTATTCGGATTTAACATCTATTTATATCATTACGATCTTTGACCTGTAAAGGCAATCTTGAGTACAGATTTTAAACTTTTCCCCTTAACTATATATAATTTTTTTTTTATTTTTAGAATTTAGAATGAGTGGGAGGGGGGTTAATTACTTCGACCTTACAGATCCATTGTGTCCCCCTTTCTTGAATCATAACTCATCATACAGTCCCAGGGCTTTGACAAAAGCCAGTATCTGGGACGGTTTTATAGAGGGTAGTTCTCCATCTCCAATATCAGTCGTACCAAAATTCATGGCACGAATGGTTGTCGTCTCGGCGCACTCAGTGATGAGGTGTACTGGTGTTTCCCCATCTTCCCCACAGAATCTGCATTCGCCGTTTCTTCTTAGTTTCAATCTACTGAGGTATTCATTGAGGAGACAGTGTCCTGTTAAAAACCCCGTGACAATCCGAAGATTGTTCTTACTCAGACCCAGGAAGATCTGTGATTTTTCTTGATCATAAGCCCTCAGAAACTTCTTCGAGTGTCTTAGACCATTGCAAGATTTCCATTCCAGGTTGCGGATGGAATCTTCCAAGTTCTTGAGTTCCGCCTTGAGTTGGTTACCACTTGGATAACTATATATAAACAAAAAGGTTCATGAATCTTCGTAATAAGTCAAGTCAAATTTAAATAGTTATTATTTGAATATAACCAAGACCGTCTCTAAAAGTATTCTTTTTATATTATAATCGTTTAAATAATATTTGAAAATATATAATTTGATTTTAAACAAGTTTTAAGATACAGTTTCTTAAATATAATTCTTGTATATTAATGTATATAACTGCTGTGCCGAATAGGTACCGAATAATTTCTAACAAGAAATAAATCTTATTTTTTGGGCAGTTGAATTGTTTCATTGGTTGATCCATTCTCTCAAAATATTTAATAGCTATACTAATTTTAGTTCCTATTCAATTAATACACTTGTACAAATTTTCTTATTTCAGTTTGTACTATCCTTTGTAAGTATTAGCATCTTTTTGAAATAAGTGGCGCCCTTTGGTATGCAGTGTAAGATATAGGTGGGTATCATATTTTTAGTCAAGTGCAGAAGTGAAAGCTTGTTCCCACTGCCTCCGATATAAGAATAGCCGTTCGCAATATTTTGACTTAAATTTTCAATAAAAGGAAAGTTTTTTGTCACAATCATAGTTGGCTATGAACTTAAAAAATGCTAGCCTTTCCAACGATATAAAGTTATGTGTATTTATTTCTAAGAATGAGAAAAATATTAGGTTTTTATCTTTGTATCGAAGCGGGCCTTGATTTTATGTTGACCTAGTTGCCTAATTATTTTTTATCACAATTTAATATTCTATATTATTATTTATCTGCATAATTAGAAACTTTTGAAAAGGTTGATTTACCTTCTATATTAGTATTACCAATTACAATTAAAACGCTAGGGTTTCAAGTGAACTATTAAACGGAGAATTTAAAGAGTATTGTGTTAAAACAAGTGGCCCATATCTTGGCCTGCTAGATTCTGTGATTTAACTCCTTTCGGCTTTTTTATGGGTTAAATTAAAAGACCTTATATATAAGGGAAGAAACATTGGGACGACAGGAGAATTGCAGAGGGCTACTATGCAAGCTTTTAGATTTATTATTAAACCAGTTCGCCTAATAAATCGTTGTAACTCTGTGCGCAAAAGATGTTGGAGGCACACAAGGAGGTGCTCAATTTGAGCATCTTTGATTTTTTTAGAAAACTACCGTATGATCGAAAAAAAAACGGCGTTCAGTTGTCTGGGAAATGAACATCAATGATATTTCCCATATAAATTTACATATAAAATGACAGCGATCTTCATTCCATAGCCATCGCTGACGCCGTTTTTTCTCGATCATACGGTATATTGGTCACTCATAAAATACGTTTTTTAGTTTTGTTCTTTGTTTATTGTATCGATTTCAGTTGTAATTACTAAAACTAATAATTACTATTACTAATAATAATAGAATGTTAATTTACCTTTTCAAAAGTCTTTAATTATGCAGATAAATAATAATATAGAATATTAAATTGTGATAAAAAATAATTAGGCAAATAGGTCAACTCAAAATCCAAAGCCCGCTTCGATATAAAGATAAAAACCCTAATATTTCTCTCATTCTTAGAAATAGATACCCATAACTTTATATCGTTGGATAGGGTTAAACGCCAGCATTTTTTAAGTTCATAGCCAACTACGATTTCCATTTAAAAATCATATTTTTTATTATTTCTGACAAAAAGAGCAAGCATAAAAAAAAACTGACTACGCCACTGGATTGTACTTCAAAAAGTGCCTTAAGAACGTTTCTACAGAATTTTATTATTCTGAGAAATAAAAAAGTTATAATTATCAACAGGCGGTTTTGCCATTAAACTTATCTCAGATATCGAGCCCATGACATCTATATCGGTTTTGCTCTATCTAGTCAGGAAATAGGTTTTCTCTGTTAAAACAGACTAATTTCGACCACCCTGTACACTGGTGTAGCAGTTAACACTAACAGCTTTCATATTTGTTTGATATTTTTTATAATTGAATTTTTAATAAAGTCTTATTTTTACAATTTTTTTGTATTCTTATTATACTTGATATACTTATTAGGGCTTATAGTTACATTTATAATACCACATCATGTTAACAGCGAAGCTTCCATTTATGCGGGTGATGCGCCGCATCTCTTCAAAATATTGTAATACGTTTTTATTGGAAAAAGTCACTGAGATCTCCTATAATAAATTTAAATTTGCAGTAAATTTATTCAAATAATTAAATTCAATTTCAATTATGCAATGTGTGTATTTGTCGAGCAAAATAAAAGTATTTCGACAGCGTGATGAGCCGAGGTTAGCGAACTTTCCGGCTGCGATTACCTCTCCCGTTTGCTGTTTTAGTCGGTGGATGATGCGGTTTCTGAAACACATCGCGGTATAAAATAAAAACGCGATAACCGATTCTGAATGCGGCTGTAAAATAGATATAAATTTGGAATCATCCTTCAGTTCTATTGTGAATTCAGACAAAATAAAAACTATTGAAGAAGGACCTCCAAAGCATATTTTAAAAATTAATACTAAATTAAAATCGTGTATTCGTCATTTTAGTGAAAATGTTTATAATAGTGAAAACTGGTTATGTGGGTGTAAGGCACTCAACTTTTTTGTTGGCCTTGTCTACTATTTTTCTAGGAGAAAAATGTATGGAATACTACCGGCTACGATAATTTATGATGAACATTGAAAGTTCATTATTAGGGAGTATGCGTTATTCTCCTTTTATTCGAAGAACATGTAATAAAAGTTTCGCAAATATGCATACTAGAAGAATTAATCTTAATTTAAAAGTTAACAGATATATTTTATTTTTGTAACTTCAAAATTAAAGACTTTAATAAAAAAAAATATGTTGTTGGTAAAATGTTAATTGCAGTTATTTATTACATCCCCTTGTATTGGCGCTACGCTACGCCGTTGCATTATATTGTCCTAACAATTTTTTTAGCGGCGCAACTTCACTTTTAAAATAAAATATAAAACAAATTATCTTGCAGTATTAATCTTTGCATTCCAATAAAATATCAATACGGTGCTACATTGATTAAACTCTTTTAAGGTTTCTCATTGCTAATTTTAATGTATTATTTACACGATATTAGTAAAGAAAGAAATTCAGTTGTAAATAATTTTACAGAATATTAAACACGTGTAGTTTTTTACAGCATTTAATAATATTCCAACTTTTAATTGCTACACGCTTATTTTTCCGTAAATATCCACATGTTCACTTTTAATTGAAAAAGTTTTAATGAAAATCCTGTATTACTATACTCGGATATTTTGATTATACTCCTAGTGCCATCTATGGGAAAGAAACAAAACAGTCTGCTCCTGCAGTTTACTATTACATTTATGTAAATTTATCAAAACAATCGAAGTAATAAAGGGTAATACTTCAATAGTATAAAGGTAGCTTTCAATATAAGAAAGTATTTATTTTCATCAAATACCTAATAGGTTCAATTTCATCAAAAGAAGTTTTTAAAGAATCTACATAAAATATACATAAGCTAAATATCTGTTTTATACCAAGACAAATTTGTAGTATCCAATTTGTTTTGTTTATAATATATAAAGTTATTACAACTAAGTGTTATCAATACAAAATTTGCCCCAAGAAATATACAGGGTCAGGCAAAAGTGCGTCGGGCTTCATTAGCTCCTAGAATAAAAAATCTTGGGAATTTTGTGTAAGTGCAAAACTAAAGTACCTACTAGAATGTATTTCAGAAAAATATTTTAACTTCTATAGAGTGGCTCAAAAAAGTGTGAGTGGATCAGGATAACTTTTTTTAAATGAAACACCTCGTATATTATTGCATTTTTGGCTTCCTTTCAGATCACTTTACATAATCCTAAGATATGAGTTAATATATTTCGATAGTTTGAGAGATATTAATAAATAAATAAAAAATATATAGGTTCCAGGTTTTCTTAAAGAAAATAGTAAAAATACCTGTCCTGAAATCAAAACTATATTAGGTATTTACTTTAGATGGTCTGTACTTAAATATGCTATAAATATGGTAATCGTACGACGGTAAAATCTACGACAAACTTTTTAAAATGTAAAATATGTTTTCTTTGTTTTTTTTAATGGATCAACCTGTATGTGATTTTTTCAATAGATGGAAAATTAAACAATGAATACTCTGTTTTATGTTTAGAGTATTTCAAAATTTTTAACGGTTTCGCAGATATTCGCGTTTTTCTATTTCATATGGCATTTTCTACAGTAAATCTTTATCAAATCCACCCAATGTATTTTTCTCGTGTATTTTGCCAGGGTTGCCAACCGTCCTCTATTTCAGAGGACAATCCTCTTTTTGATCGTACTGTCCTCTTTTCTCTAGCGCTTCGAAAAAGTCCTCTTTATTACACACCAAACTCAAAATCTAGAAATTATCGTTTATCGCAACAATACTTAATAAAATTGCTAATTTGACAACAGCATGTCTTTTGGTAGCTCCACTCCTTCATACAGAAAAGAAATATTTATTTACATACAAGATATATTGGTTTGGATGCGTTAAGAAAATAGAAAAGACCATTATCCTTATAACGTTTACATAACTTTTGAATAAATTCTTGACATTTAAGCGAGGTTTAAACATTTTTTCGCCTGTCCCGTTTCTTTTTGCACTCGCGTCCTCTATTTTTAATTTTGAAAGTTGGCAACCCTAATTTTACCGTTAAGGGCCATATGAAATAATTCTGCGTATCTGCGTAACCATTAGAAATGTTGAAATACCTTAAATACAAAAAATGTTTATTTTTTAATTTTCCATCTTTGAAAAAATAATATACAGGATGTTCCATTTAAAAAATGAAGAAAAATGATTTTATAATTTCGAAAGTCTGGCGTAGAATTTTGAACACCCTGTATGATTTAAGGTTACGATATTTATAGCAAAGTAAGTATAGACCATTTAAAGTACGAGTCGTATATACCTAATATCCGGTCTAATATAGTGTTGATTTCAGGACAGTTCATGTATTTGTAATATTTTATTTAAGTAAGATTAAAAAATCTATATTTTTTTTATTTATTTATTAACATCTCTGAAATTATCGAAATATATTTACTTATATCTTAGGATTATATAAAGTGATCTGAAAGGAAGCCAAAAATGCAATAATATACAGGGTGTTCCACTAAAAATCATCCCGATCCACTCACACTTTTTTGAGCGACCCTATAGAAGTTTTATTAGAAGTTTTCAAATATTTTCCTGAAGTACATCCTCGTACATACTTTAGGTTTGCACTTAAACAAAATTCCTAGGGTTTTTATTTTAGGAGCTACAGATGCGCAAGGCAGTACTGCCGTAAAATATATTTTACATAGTGCAATAATTGTTTTAAATACCAGATGTTCTCTAGTTTATAAATGGCAAAAAGGTCAAAATAATTAAATAAAGTAATTGGATTTAAGTAATTTTTATATTTTATTTTACAAATAGTATTCTGTACAAAAGCGTTTATTATTACAATGAACTTTAATATCTATTTACAAAATGATTCATGACAATTGCCTAATTTTGAGATACGAAGATGTTATTAAAAGAGATATTATGTTGAACTAAAAACTAAAATTGGTAACATTAAATTCAAAGTTATTTATAAGTTATAACAAATTTAAACAATTTATTTTGAAATTCATAATGTGTATGATGTTGAAAAATGAACGTTCAATTTTTTATTTTCTCAAAGCATTGGCACAGTGAGGTACGTGCTCTGGCTCCTCACAGGTGAGGGTACTCTCATCTAAAACTTTTCCGTCTCCGCAAGAGATCAATCTTGGATGACCGTTCACGCAGGTGATCAATCTGTGACAATCTCCAGGTACAGCAAATCTGGGGTAGGGCCAGAATCTAGCAGCTGGGCTACCGGAAGGTACTTTGGTAGGGCATTTGAAACCTACCACAGCTGAAAAAGGAATAAATATGTTACGATTAAAATGAATACTTGGCTAGTTTTAAAACTAACCAGCTATTTTACAAAGTAACTAAAAGAGCTGTTATTTTAAAAGAATCCTGTTTTTGCAAAAACAAACTAGTTTACAAGCTAGATGGTTAGTTTGCAAATGTGCGTTATTGTTGTTTTAATATTAACCAGTTATTTTAGTTAATTTGTATAATAGCCATTTTAGGCCAGTAAGCGAGGATAAAAATAGGGTATTACCTCCGAACTCTT
The DNA here is from genome assembly GCF_002938485.1 of Sitophilus oryzae. Lineage (NCBI taxonomy): Eukaryota > Metazoa > Arthropoda > Insecta > Coleoptera > Curculionidae > Sitophilus > Sitophilus oryzae. Next base: position 5,562,568 of record NW_022145681.1, on the reverse strand, counting down.
GACACCCTTACCGATTGTCGTGAAATTTTAACGTAAATAGAGATATATGTAAGAAACAAAATTTACCTAGTAGTGATGTGCGCTTTCACCCTGGGAGTAAGTGCCACCGTTTCTCGGAAGTGAAAAATAAATCACCAATTTTAATTGCAAAAATCAATAAAGGGATGAATTCTAAGCAAAAAATGTTCTTTAATATTTTTTCAGTAAATTAATATTTTCCGAGTTATTTAGGATTGAAAATGTTGATTTTTCATCTAAAAACTGCATATTTTTCTGCCATTTTTATAAATAACTCGAAAACCTTGCGTTTTATCGCAAAACTCAGCAAAAATGAAGCTTTTGGAATAACGAATCGATTTATTTTCTGTTGATTACCGTAGGTGCAGTAATAGCCGAGTTATCACTCTGTAAATGTGATTTCTTATTTTTCGAAAAACACATTTTTCGAAGAAAATGAATATGACCGTTTTTAAAGTGATTGAAAATACCTTTTAAATGCTTTTTTAAAAGGTCTTTCCATGCAAGTTCGTAGCTCGAAAACTCGCGGAGTTATACAAATAAAATGGTTACCTCATTTTTTCCGAAAAAAATTAACAAAAAAATCTATAACTAAAATTACAAAAATAAAAACTATCAATCTGTTTGAAATTACACGAGCTACGAATTAACCTCTATAGTTGAACAGTCTTAAACTCTTCATTTTTACGAGATTTTTGGGTTTTAAGAGCTCAAAGAAGGTGGTCCTTACACGCAAGTCAAACTAAAAAACGTAATATCTACGAAATAAAGACATCTATAGAAAAATTGAAAAAAGCCAAAAAATGGCAAAAAGACCTTCAATTTTGCTCTGTTCCATTTTTTACATATCTTGCTTAGTTTTTGAGATATGTTAAAAAAATTAAAATTTAAAAATTATTTTTTTCGTTATTTACAATTTTTTTCCAAATTTAGACATTCTAAACCATTCTAAACTTGCAAAGCCCAATGTTAGTACCTAAACATAGCCAACTGTACATGTATTAGGCTTAGTTTTTATAATATTGGTAATTTTCAATATTGGTAAACTCTGTCACAAATAGTAGGAAACCGGATAGTAAATAATTATTCAATTATTCAGGCTAATCTTCGTATGGAAGAGTTTAATAAGTTGACATGTGTTTTAAAAATTGAGTTTTAAAATGACACAAACAGGTTTATTTCATCGGCGTGACCATTATAAGTATTATTGAGTTGTAGAAATTTCAATGTTACTCATACATAGTTGTTTCATTAATTTCGATGTAGAAGGTGCACGTTAAATTGATACATTAAAATAAAAATATCAGTTCCTTATAAATCAAATTATAGATGTTAAGTTAGTCTCTTTAACTAGGTTAAACTATTTATTGTTATAAAAAATAACTAGTTTACAGGCAAGTTCTAGAAAAAAAAATTACACAACATTTAAGATATATACAGGGTTGTTCACCACATACGACACGGAATATTGTAGCTAAACGATTAGATTTTTACAAATTGTAAGTTTTGGGTTCGTTGAAGGACTATTAAAGCTACAATTTAAAAATATTTTTACAAGATACAGAGTGTCCCAAATAAGTAAAAAATATCAAAGTTGTATTTTTTTAAACGGAACGCCCTGTATATTATTACATTTTTAGTTTCTACGATTAAAATAAAGGTAAATTTGATTAAGATTTATTATACTTAAACCTTACCGTTTTTGAAATATTTTCAATTTTGTGAAATTGCAGTAAAAATTTTAAGGCTTCATTTCTCCAAGGGTATCAAAGTTTTTAATACTAAATATTTACTGAAGTTTATTTACTGATCAGTTATTGTGAACCTTATACAGAGTGTCTAAAAATTTATTTTAAATAATTATTAGCTTCAAACGGCAATAACTTGTTTAATTTAAATGGAACACCCTGTATATTTTACGAGAATCAGATGCACAATTTAATTGTCTATCAAATTATATCATACCATTTTTTACCTATCTCTTTAAGTTTCCGTAGAAAATGTATTTTCTTGTAATTTAGAACTTATTTATCAATATACCCATGGACTATTGACATTTTAGATTATTTTTAAAGATGAACCAAATTTTTAAAGAGTACAGATACTAATATTGTCGATATAATTAGTTTATTTCATTAAAAAATAAGAAAAATTGTTTAAATATTTATTAAAGAGGATCAATTAATATGATTCCAGTATTCAAACTACATTAACAGACTATTTGCGTTGATTAATAATAATTGCTCCAAATACTAAAAAACTGAATTTTGTATGGGCATTAGACAGTGTGATAAAAAGTAACACCTTAAAAATGATATTTCATTTTTTAATAAATGCTTATTTATAACTACAGAGACTTTAATTTGATAACTTATTATTATATTGATTTCTGACTCAAATCCACATTTATTTATAATAATTTAATAACGAACACAATTAAGTATGTAATTAATTAGTATATGGGCGCAAATAATGGTGTTATATTTAATTAATGGTATACTCTTTTATAAAGATTTAAATAGTTTTCTTTTTGCATACAAATGGGCTAGTAATATTATCGTTTTGCTAAAAACGATAATATTACTAGTCTGTACATTTTGTACATTTGTTGCTTTAAAAACAATCTAAAATGTCAATATTCCATAGATATATTGATAAATGAGGTCTAAATTATAAGAAAATGCATTTTCTACGAAAACTTGAAGGGATAAGTAAAAAATGGTATAATACAATTTGATAGACAATTTAATTGTGCATCTGATTCTCCTAAAATATACAGGGCATTCCATTTAAATTAAAGAAGTTATTGCCGTTTGAAGCTAATAATTATTTAAAATAAATTTTTAGACACTCTCTATAAGATAGTATTATTTTTATTATTGCAACACAATAACCGATCAATAAATAAACTTCATTAAATATTTAGTATTAAAAACATTGATACCCTTGGAGAAATGAAGCTTTAAAATTTTTACTGCAATTTCACAAAATTGAAAATATTTCAATAACGGTAAGGTTTAAGTATAATAAACCTTAATCAAATTTACCTTTATTTTAATCGTAGAAACTAAAAATGTAATAATATACAGGGTGTTCCATTTAAAAAAATACAACTTTGATATTTTTTATTTATTTGGGACACTCTGTATCTTGTAAAAATATTTTTAAATTGTAGCTCTAATAGTCCTTCAACGAACCCCAAACTTATAATTTGTAAAAATCTCATCGTTTAGCTACAATACTCCGTGACGTATGTGGTGAACAACCCTGTATATAGCAAGTTTTCTACTGCACCTAATACACGTTATGTTTATCACTGAAATGCGTTTTGCTAACCATGTTCAGGAGATGATTAACAGTGTTTTACTTATCTGTTGATGCTGCTAACATAGTGTACGTATTGTGTTGAACTAGTGTGTTATTGTGCTAAGGTTCCAATTTCTACTGTATTGCAACTAATATTGTACAATAAAAGTGATGAAATATTTTTATGGGGATTATTTAGTATTTATACCAAAATTGCCCATTAATAAATTTATTCAAATTTATTGTAAAATATACAAATGATATCAATATTTACCTTCAGGATTACATGTTTCCAAAAGAAGATCAGGCCAGTTGCAACTATGGATCTTCTCATCGTAAACAAGTCCAGGTTCGCAAGCTTCGGGATGAGGTTCTCCGTGAACGCACTTGATGTAGTTAGTTGAGCAAGTGTGGGCTTCTGGATAAATGCCAAACTGATATTCACATCCAGGAGTACTGATAGGTGTCACTAAAAGAGTTTTATTGTTTATAATTTATTACATACTTTTTTTTCGTTCCAACCAACTACTTTAACGTGCAAGAACGGCACTTTTCCATCTTTGAAAATAAAAAAGTACCATTCTTGCATATTAAGGTAAGCTAAATTCCAAATATGATGCACCAGAAATCCCAAAAAAGCAGGGCCGGATCTACCTAAGGGCTCTTTGGACTGCAGCCCGGGGCCCCGAGGTTACAAGGGGCCCCCAGACCCCGCTAAAAACAATACGCGATAATTTGAATTAAAAAAAACTACAATAAGGTTGGCAATAATGGCAATTTTGAGATCAATCAACCAATGTATGTACGCGTCTATGGAACGGAACGGGGATTTCTCTGTAGTTAGTTTTTGATCTGTATATTTATCTACTCTTAAGGCAGGCGGCCACTGCGAGCGTAATTAAACTAAGCTAAGAATATGAAAACAAACAGTAATTAAATGGGAACTCCACTGGGAACGATTTTCGCTCAGTAGCCAGCTAAGTTAGCTGCGTTTTCGTATTGTATCTCTGCTATCATAGAACTAATCGCTGCGAAAAATTCGCTGGAACCTGTCACGAACTAAAACGAGCGAAACTAAACTGCGATTCGAATCTTCGTTCATATATTTTCGTTTTGTTTCGGTCAAGTAGCCGCTGACGCATTAAAAAGTATGGAAGCTGATTTTTACAAATCTTATCTTCGCTTAGTTTAGTTTCGCTTGCAGTGGCCGCCTGCCCTTACTAGGGACTTTCCGCTGCGCTGCTTAACGTAACGTCTGATATGATTTTGTTTTTTTTTCGCACTTCTGTTCTCGTCATGAAAGTGACACACTGACTGTGTTAATTGTTAGAACTGTGTTTAATGAGTGAGTTTACTAATAAGTGATAACTTAAAAGTTATATCTAAATAAGTAAAATTTATTATAGAGACGCATTACTCCAAAATTATCAGATAAGTCTACAGGTGAATTGTCAGTATACGGCGCAAAAAGATTTAAAAGAGACACGTTAAACATTGCGTTGGATAAGCTGATTATGGATTTAAATAAAAGAAGCTAAGTCTATGAGCCATATAGCAAAAAATTCAAATTTTTAATGGATTTGCAAGGCAAAAATATCGAAAACATAGATTTGGAAAGTGCACGTCATATTATTGATTACTATCCAGATGACGTAGACGAACATTTAATGAATGAGTGCATTCAATTAAAACCCAACTTACTCCAATCTAAGCCAGACTCTTACACCTCTTGCAGTGACATTTTTATGATGTAATTTTTTCCATGTATGAAAATAAACTTATTGATGTGTTCCCTAACTGCTATACCATTTTAAAGATCTTTTTAACTTTGCCAATCACTAGCTGTGAAGCAGAACGCTTTTTCTCCAAGATGTCCTATGTAAAAAATAAATATAGGACAACAATGTGGAACCATCTACTAAATAATTTATCATTTCTTTTCATAAATTGTGATCTAACAAAAGACTTGCAATGTGACCAAATAAAAGAATTTGCAGCACAAAAATGCAGAAAGGTTGATTTATAAATTATAATTTATATAACATAATTGTCACACACATAACCTGTCAATTTCTTTTCCTCCTCCTCCTCCTAGATTCTCTGTTGAGGTTGGCGATTAATATGGCGTATGACCCTCTGTCCAGAGCTTGGTGAATAAGAGTGTTTCCGTCGGTGTGGGTCCGATCTCTTATATTACGTAGCCATGATTTCTTTTTCCTCCCTATGCTACGTTTTCCATCGATTTTTGCTTCTATTATGAGCTGTATTTCTTCATATTCTGAGTGCCGCATTATATGTCCAAGGTAGGAAGTCTTTTTGATTTTAATTGTGCCTGTTAGGTGTGGACGAGTTTTCATTCTGTCTAAAACTTCACAATTGGTTGTTCTGGAGGTCCAACTTATCCTCAGCATCCGACGATACATCCACATTTCAAAAGCATTAAGGCGTTTGATGTCTTCTTGTTTTAGCGTCCAAGTTTCGCATCCATATTGAAGTAGGGGCCATATATAACATTTTAATGTTCTTAGCCTCGTTGGTATACCTATTCTGGGATGACACAAAAACTTCCGCATGTTGAGGAAACCAGCCCTAGCTATTTCTATTCTTCTTCTGATTTCTTTAGAGTTGTCTAGCTGGCTGTTTAATTTCCTGCCCAAGTAAATATAACTCCGCGTGGTTTCTAGATGGACGCCGTTTACCAATATGTCGGTATTTTCATTGTCTTGCGGATGTCTGTCGAAAATCATAGTTTTTGTCTTGACGGTGTTAATCTCTAAATTCATCCTGATACTTTCTTCTGTCAGTTTGTCCATTAGGGTTTGCAGCTGGTCTTCGGATTCTGCTAATACCACGGTGTCGTCTGCATATCTTATATTGTTTATAATTTTTCCATTTATTTTAGCCCCTTCTTGACAATTTTGAAGAGATTTTCGGATTATATATTCCGCATAAACGTTAAACAATAATGGTGACAATATGCATCCCTGTCTAACACCTCTTTGTATGTCTACGTATCTTGTATTTCCTTTTTCTGTTCTGACACAATCTTTGTGATTCCAGTATGTGTTCCTTATAATGATAATATCTCTCTCATCCAAGCCTACTTCAGTGAGAACTTCTACTAATTTTTCGTGCTGTATTCGATCGAAGGCTTTTTTGTAGTAAACGTAACAAACGTACAGCTTCCTTTGGACTTCCATGTACCTCTCTGCAATTAACGTTAAACTCAGGATTGTTTCTCTTGTTCCTGTCCCCCTTCTAAAACCGTATTTTGATCTAGTAAGGAAATCATCACATTTGCTGTATACTCTATTGAATATTATTCTCATAAAGATTTTCGCTGCGTGGCTCATCAGACATATTGTTCTGTGCATTTCTCCGCTTTATTCTTTTTGGGTAAGGCTATGAAGGTAGATGTTACCCAGTCTTCGGGGATTGTTCCAGTTTCATATACTTTATTGAAAAATTGGGTCAGAATTTTGATGGCATTATCGCTTATGTTTGAAGTGCTCTATTTGATCTTCGCCTTTCCCGGTGCCTTATTGCTTTTCGTTTCTCTGATTGCTTTGATGACTTCATCTTTCAATATGGGTAGATGGTCTGCTTTCTCTATTTTTGGATATTCCTGTTTTCTTCTCGCATCTCCGAACAATTCTTTCAAATAGTTCTCCCATATAACCTGTTGTTTACTGGGGTTTAATTTCTCTTACTAATTCATAATAAATAAATAAAATTATTTTATTGTTTTTTTTTATATTCTTACATATAGCACTATTTCGGTTTCTCTCTCACGCAAAAGTTGTCTGGAAGAGATTGCTTGTTACAGCAACACGGTCGTTTTTTGTACAACTAATATTTGCGTAGATTTAAGTAACATTTATGTTTTTATTTTTTGCGTAGATTTAAGTAACATTTTTATTTTTTTTGTGCAATAAAGAATATATAATAATAATATATCATTATAGAAACAGTTTTTTGACATGGCTATTAGTTGAGTACTTAGGTAGGCCCCTAAGTAGTTTCAGCCCAGGGCCCCACAAATTCACGATCCGCCCCTGCAAAAAAGCAGTTTTTTGAGTTGTACCGATATTACATAAGAACATCGGTATATCAATGTAAGGCATTCATAACATAAAAATTAGTGGAAGTACCTATTTACATATATATAAGCTTAGTAAAAAAATGTATAACTGTTTCTACTAATTATAATTGAAAAGGCTTTATTAGGGGGCCTTTTTTGTGATTCTAAATAATTTTTAAGGCGTTAACGTTGAAATTAAGCGTGGAAGTCATTTCGAAAATTTTGGCGTTTGGTCGCCACATTAAATTATGCCATCAGAAAAGAAAATAAAGGTGAATAAAGAATGCAGAAAATAAAAAAATCCCAAGTTTGGAAAATGGTTTTAAATGATTTCTCTACTCTTGGGCTGATATGTGTCAAAAGATAGACGATGAGCTCGAGGAGAGGGGAGGGGTTAAATGTCACTTTTATCACTTTTTAGCTTATATCTGGGAAAATATGATACCTATGAAAAAATACCGAATACAGAAAATTGAAGTTCAAAAAATTCTCTACAAAATTGGTCGAATGCATTTATTTTTCATAGGTCTAACCTTTTAAGAGTACAGGGTTGAGACAAAATTAACACTATTTCTCGTATTGTAGTTTCGCATTTAAAATCCAATTATAGTCTAAATTTCACCTTTTTTCACAACCTGTCATGTTTTTATTGCATCGTGACTTTTTGTCTTCCGTTGGAGAGCACTAGTGCAGACAGGACTTAACAATAACGGTAAATTAAAAATTAAAGCATGCCGGCTTTACGGTAAAAAAGTATACTACAGCATTTAGCAAATGTAAATACCGCTACTAATGTACAAAGTATACGAAAACCAAGAATTATGGTTTTATGGTTCTTGATTGCTCAGAGTTGAAGATTTCTATCCCCGCTTGCAGTGGATTTTTCTAAGCAGCACGAAGCATATGAGGCATGAGACATTAGCATTTGAGGTCTGGTTTAATTCTTTTAAATACACAAAAATATACAGCAAAATAAATGAACAGAAACCACTATTCATGTTAACAAATAACTTGCGCAGTCAAGGAGTGATTTGTGTGAACGCATCACGCATCTAAAATTTAAAAATCACAGTTTTTATTAAAACTTATACTTAATACTTAAAAAAAATCATGATATGGTTCTTCTTCACTCCTTTGAACAAAAAACATGCAATAAAAAGAAGTGGATTTGTACGGATTTGAAATATGCTAATTTGATTTAGTATCCAAATTTATGAAGGGCATAGTTCAGAAAGCATAAGTCCGGGAACAAGAAGTATAGAGTCATTTTTATAGAGAATTTTGTCAGCTTTATTTTTATATAGAGAAAGTTTTTTGGTAGATGTCTTAGTTTTTTCCGAGATATAAGCAAAAAAGTGAAAAAATTGACATTTAACTCTTCCCCACTCCTCGAGTTCATCGCCTATCTTCGCGGACTTTTGACACATATCAGTTTAAGTCTAGAGGAATCGTTTAAAACATTTTCAAAACTGTGGGAATTTTTCCCACCGATGGACCTTTTTTAAGTAATTTTTAATTTGTACTTAACAATCATATCTCTTTTTACATATCAATAAATGTCTTCAAATAGTATCCAAATAGAATTACTTACAGTCAGCTTTTCTTTCGCCACAGTGCACAGCCCAGTTATAATTGCAGTGGTTGTGAACGGCTCCTTTTCCGTCAAAAAGCAATCCATTCTCGCAAGTTTCTACGGTCAAGGTGCCGTTGGTGCAAAGGAAGAATATGTTACAGGATTCTGGATGGGCGTAAGCCTGGACACCGTGTTGTTCTGGACATTGTGGGGCGTCTTGAACCAGGATGCCTGCCTGGGCTGTAGGAAAATAAAAAAAAACATCAATATAAATTAAAACTACTTAAAGTCTTATCTAAATTACATTTCTATGGCTTTTATACTGAAACTTTTGAATCTCGTTCTTAATAAAGTCTTATAGTCTAAGATCCGGCTGCAGTCTAACGACCAGTTCTATATTATAAAAAATACTTAAATTTTTATTCAGACATTTTTCAAATAGATTTTTTTTATTCAAACAGATTTGATTGTCTAATGTTCTTCGTGTCTTGGCCGGTTAAAAGATGCCCAAATCGTATTTTAAATCATATATCTCATTTTTTTCAAATGGAACGAGGGTGGCTCATTAACATATTTGGTAAAATCATTTTTTACGAATAATTTGGTACGACACAGTTGGTATTTCGGGTCAATTTGTTGTTACATTTATGGCCATGGCACTCTAAATTAAAATTAAAAATGCTATTTTTTTTATTTCTAAATGTCAAAAGTCCACATATGCAATGTCATTCTATTCAGAATGTTATTTTCTATCAAATAATGTAAAAAAATACCAAGGGTGTCATTTAAAAATCAAAAGTTGTAGTCATTTCTGGTAAAACAGGAAGTGATCGAAAATAATTGAATACGTCAATCAATCCTAATTTATGTCGTATACTAAGATACCAAATCTCGTTTTTTTATCTGAAAAAGCAAAAAAGTGGGTGAGCCACTTTTGAGACCCGGTAATACTTATTAATTTAATTTTTGCACCCTGTTATCGATTTAAATTAATTGTTGTGAAATACAGGGTGTCCCAGAAATAAGTGCAAGTATTTTAAGGAGTGGTAGATCTCGATAAAAGAAACATATTTTCTCTTCATCGCCAAAAGTCGATGCTTTTATGTTGGCTGCTTTTATAAATACAAATTCCCAATCTATTGGTGCTGAATTACGAGGAAAAAAACAGAGAGGTATGTAACATTTATTCTTTGTAGTACTGAGGCATATTTAAGTATAAGTAAGTACCTATACTGTTACTAACTTTTATATAGTTATAAATATTAATGTTATAAACTTATTTTTCAGGTCAGGTAGGGAGACGTATGGAGATAATGCTGTAGGTTATATAGAAATGAAAAGAGACAAAAATATTTGTTTAGTACGTGTAAAAGTAACTCCAGAGCATAGCGTGAAAAAGAAAGTTTTTTTTTATATATTGACACCCCCTTACCTTTGTTATTTTTAAAGATTGTTTTTTTAAGAAATTATAGGAAATAAATTGTTTATCAGTAATGAAAATATTATACAAGGTGTCCCATAAGCAAACGCCAAAATTAAGTTACTTTTTTAAGTGAAACACCCTATATATTTTTGGATTCTTCGGAAGTTTCTAGATATTCTAGATATATTTCATGTATAATATCCTATACCTATCTTCAAATGTTTACGAAATATTGACAGTTGAAAAGCGAAAAATACCTACAATTTTCTGAACCACCTTTTTTGAGACACCCTGTATATCTAGAATTAATTTTAAAAGAGAGTATATGAAAAACCATGCAACTTTTTTATTTAATGTTTTCTTCTAAAACTTGCAGTTAAGGCTATATGTGGGTGTCAAAATATAATGAATAACCCTGTACATTCAAATTTCATATACCTATGTAAGACAATATACATAAATATATGAACTTACATCAAAATGATCTTCACAACAATAAATCGTAAAAATAGAGGATAATTTAACGTTTTTCTTTTCATCTCTTCTCATGACCTTGGACCATTTTTTTCTGTTTTCGCTCATCCATTACTATTTATAAATATCACTAATTACTAATTATGTATTAATTACCTTAAATAACTAAAATTTTGACTCGGATTCAACAGCGTTTAAAAGCAAACTGTGTAAAATAAACACGCGTCTGGCTCCACTCAACCAGAAGAACGGCGGGTGACGTCACAGCGGCAAGGTTTGCCAGGTCATTTAAATTAACAATATTTAATTATTTTATATTAGAGGTATTTCTTAACCGATATCAACGACTTTTTTTGTTCAATTTGTAATAATTATATAAACTATTTTTTAAAACCATTACTTAAAAACATGCATTTTCCTCATTGAATATCCGTTTTGTATGTGGATTGTAAATGCAACTTTAAATACATTTACTTTTCATATAATTCTTAAGTAACTTTTTTAGAAAGTCAGGCTAGTTTATTAAATCTTGAAAACTTAGGTAGCTATCTTGTACAGATAACATTGTACCTGTATTTTGACTAGTATTTGTAGAACACATTTTTAATTGATATTATGCAACAAGATTTTGAAGTTGTAGATGAAAAAAATACTCCCTTTTTGGTAATAATAATATTGTGTATCAATATATACAGGGTGTTTCAGAAAACATTTGTTTGAAAATCGTGGGGCGATCCTTATCTACACAATATAAAATGCTAATGTTTATATGTGTCGTCTCTACTGAAGTAACGACTTACTCTAGAAAGTTGCCTTTTTTACTAAAAGATAGGTAATTGGCTTTTCTAAAAACTGTCGTCGCCGGATTTTTTGTTTTTCATTTAATTAAAAAAAAATAAAAAGTATTTTTTTTTCTTGATGTCGTGGGGGATGCGCCAGGCTTCAACTAGTTTAAAATAAGATTTAGGGCTATTTTTTAGGGCTATCTAATTTCAATTCATAGTTGTATCTTGATATTTTGTCCTCCTCAAAGGGATAAACGCAATATTATTAATCACAATTTTATTAATAAAATTAAATTAAGTTATTTATTTAATTTAACTTATTACTTAATGTTTTTAAAATATATAACACTAATGTTACAGCAGTGGTACCTACAGCAAATTCCCCCAAAAAATAATGGTATTAAAAATAATAAAATTTGGACGTAGTTTTAATACGGCGTATTTTTAAAAAACAATGCATTTCCGCACCCATGTTTATAGGAACTTTTTTTCATATTTTTTTGATAAGGAATCAATGTACTTATTTAACATTTTGGCAAGTTAATTATATTAACGTTTTTTTTAAAGTTGCTATTAGAATTGGATAAAGGCAAATTAATTAAATTGCGTTTATCTCATCAAGGAGACGGAAATCGACAAAATATCAAGAGACAACTTCTAATCAGCATTTAATGGTCTACACAATTTTGCAAAAAAAAGGAAAAAAAGAGGTTTTTGGCGCACATATTTTTATATTTTGAAAAAAAAATTTCAGTGATAACCCACATGCGCGTCACTGAATATGTCAACACTATTTTAGCATTAAAATGTGGCGCACTTATAGTAACTTTTACTTATACTACTTTACTATATATAGTACCAAACCAAATCAAAATTTCATTCGAATCGTTAAAATCACTTGGAAGAAAATTATAATATATCGAAAATGGATGAAGACTTTAACCCCCTGTAGCTAAGAAACAAAACAGAATCGGACCTATGTTAATATGAAAAATAAATCTTATTTTTACGAGAGGAAACTCCCCACGAGAGATGGAACATGCTTTTGGAAACAACCTCTATAATAATTGGTTATAGAGAGATGTTTTAAGAGAATAAATAATAATAACCACAATTTGCCAACAAATCATTCACGGTTCATTAAATAAATTGTTAGAGGTATGAATATTTAATTATAGCTTTCGATAAAGAAAGATCTTTGTTTGTCTTTGATATTATGAAACGAAGTGTAAGAAAAATCCATGCGACACAGAAAATTAACTTTCAAATATTTGCAGAATAAACAAAAACTGTTAATAAACTGCTTTCCAATGTTTTATAAAATATAATGCGTAAACAATGTGAAAAATACTTAATTTATGTAGTCCTGTTTCTATTCAATATTCTTTTTTACTAGTTTTTTTTTAATTTACTAATTTCAACTTTTGGTTAAAAAGTGAAATTTTGTTATTTGTTCTATATTTCTGTTCCAGCTTACCTATAGAGTGATTTTTATATTTATTTTAAATACCGGTTTTTCTCCTTTTAGTTTCAACAATTCCGAATTTGCATTGAAATTGTTATACAAGCTGCAGAATAGATTTGAATATTAAACAGATTAAAAAGAGAAAAATGTTAAATTTAAATGGTATACAAATGCCATTATATTTGATTGTTTTAGGAAGTAATTACAGAACTAATATACGAGGTTTTTTAAAAATAATTAAAAAAAAAATAACCCTTTTCTGTATAATGCTTATAATAATTATATTCTTAATTTATGTTTATATAAAGTGTTGTAGCAATGATAAAATAATATTAATCTTTAAGAAAATTATTTTATTCACACTTTTTAATTTATGCAATCCATATGTAAAACACAGCATTTCAAAATAAAGTTTTGTGATCTTTATTTATAAAGAGTTACCCAATGTTACAATAAACTCCATTTTAAGTTTCATATTAATTTGTGATTCTCAATCAGTTTTTTTAATTTGCTGCCAAATAGTTACATTTTTTTATATACAGGGTGACTCAAAGTCATTTTACGAACAGGTTAGAATTTATTTAAACATAAATATTACTTTGTTCCTTTAATTATTACATTTACTATTAAAGTATGTTTCTAAAAATTTTGTCATATTAGTCAAGTGGTTTTTGAAGTGTATAACTATTTTAAAACTAAATCTTCAGCGCACATTTAGGATATTCGAATTAAAATTATTTTAAAATATAATTATCTTCTTAACTATGATTACACTAATAGTTTTGATATACCGGGTGCGTCTAAAAGTGGCGCATGCCTATAACTTTTTTATTTAATCAGATAAAAAAAACAGATTTGGTATGTTATTTATGATATAAATTAGGATTGATTGACGTATTCAATTGTTTTCGGTCACTTCCTGTTTCACCGGAAATGAAAAAAAATATATTTTAAATTTCAATCTAGGAGTCTTGGAATAATAGATTTGATCATCTAATGTTTTTAGTGTCTTGTCCTGGCCAGTGATGCGCAAATCGTATTTTTAATCATATCTCAATTTTTTTCAAATGGAACGAGAGTGGCTTATTAGCATATTTGAAAAAAGCATTTTTTACGAATAATTTGGTACCAGACACTTGACAGTTCGAGTCAAATTATTGTCGTTATGAACGGCATGTTACAATTTCAAATAAACCATATGCGAAAATGTCAAAAGTTGACATGATATGCCATTCTATTCAGAGTGTCCTTTTCTATCGAATAAATTGAAAAAAAAATACCAAGAGTGCCATTTAAAAATTAAAAGTTTTAGTCATTTCCGGTGAAACAGGAAGTTACCAGAAACAACTGAATACGTCAATCAATCCTCATTTATGTCATATGCTATATACTAACTATATACTGAATCTTTCAATTTTTTATGTGAAAAAATTAAAAAGTTATGAGGGTGAACCACTTTTGAGACGCACACGGTATACATGATGAGTCAAAACTAGATATATCAGTTTTTTAGTATTTTAATCGGAACATCCTGTATTTTATATTATCAATAAACAAAATTTTGATTGCATTATGCTGAACCAAAAATTATGTAGTAGGTACATACTAAACACAATATACCATATGATCGAATAAAAACGGCGTCAGCGATGGCTATGAAATGAAGATCGCTGTCATTTTATATGTAAATTTATATGGGAAATGTCATCGATCGTCATTTCCAAGCCAACTGGACGCCGTTTTTATTCGATCATACGGTATGTTTAAAGCATACATCAAATTTTTATCAGCATGAGTAATAAAATATTTCAAATCGCTTCATACATTTTTGGTAACCATATTAGCATCATCAGTAGATGAATAAAACTAGTTTTTTTTCAGTTTAGCATGGTTAGCGAACATTGGCGTAACTACAGGGGTGCCCGGGGGCCGGGCCCCCCTAGGTACTCCTGGGCACCCCCAGAGAAATCCTGAATTATGGCTCTTGGCTACGTATTAATTTTTATTTGCTAGTGATAAAAATGACATTTTCTAGTTTTCTTTAGTTAATATTATTTTGTTGTGTTCAAAAAATGTGTTAATTTTTATTTTTTTTAGAAAATTTGTAGGTATTTAAGTAATCTACGGGAACACGGTCTGGTACCAAGTCTATGAAATTTATTGATAGAGAAATTCATGTAAACGTTTTATCAAAAATATATGTATTTTAACACTTTTCTTCATTTTTTAAAAAAACAAAAGCCCTTAAGCCCCCCTGGCTCATCCTCAGCCCCCCCTCAGGATTCCTAGTTACGCTAATGTTAGCGAACCTAAATTATAGGCTAATTAATACGTATGCAGTATTTGGCGCCAGTGTCACTGGTGGTTGGCGCCAGCTCTGATATGGTGGTAGCAATATAAAAACACTTTTCTGTGCTAATCACTGATACGAAAATTGTGGATCTACACAGAAAGATTTTGTATGAATTTCACTCTATAGTCTATCTAGCAATCAAACGTATCTATGATTTTCACAAATGACATTCATGAAATTTAAGAAGAAACGATTTATGTGTATTTATTATTCTTATGTGACAGATAACTGTCACTAATGTCTTATATTTTAAACACATACATTCCAGCCTTAAATTAGCTTCCTTGTATATTGAATATGTAATGAGCAATTTCAATGACAAATAAGGAACTTTTACTTCTATCAATCAATCAGGTTTATATACGTAACTGTGTAGTATGTAAGACACTTATTTTTTCTCTCGTAATAAAATATATTCGAATATTTTTTTTAAAGTATATCCAACTATACAAAATATACCATATTTTTTTAGGTCAACACATCAAATAGATACCTAAATAAAATAATTATTTTAATATAGTCAACAAAAAATAGTTTATGGTCTAGTTATATGGTATCGGTTAATTTAATTCCAAGTGACTTGAATATTAATCAATCTCTGAAATAAGAAGGAGTTTTAGCTGAATTTTTTCTAGTACTCACCTGTGGCTAAAACGGCCAAACAAATCACAGTCACTTTCGCGTCCATATTGCGAACTGTACCGATGTTTTTCCTTGGGAACGAATTGTCGTGGTGGACACTTTCTACTTCTCTGGGACCGACAAAAGAGTAACTGGCATAACACACGGTCGATATACGTACGAGATTTTGTGGTTTCAATTTGCCGTGTTTACCATTCACCGTTGCAAGTGAGGGCCTTTACGAGGGGTATACGAAAATTATTTTATATTATCCTCAATTGGACGATAATTTAAGCTAATTAAAAACAATAATAAAATAAATCTTTTTAAAAAATACTGAATGAAGCAAATACAAGAGTTGTAATAATACTTATAGTAGAGGATCCGGCTGCAGGATTATTACGCTCATCGATTTTTGAATCAAAACCTAATTTTTACGTATATTTATGAATAGGAAACAGGGCGCCTATCAAAAAGTTGCCGCAGATAGGGGTTGCCACGGTTAATAGTTTTTCCTACGGGCCCGGCAACAATGCGTCAGGCATCTGTAACTGCTATAATAAAACACCTAGGAATTTTGTATAAGTGCCAATCTAAAATACTTTAGATTGGCAGAAGTTAATCACCAGACAGATCCTAATATATACATAAAGTAAGTATTTATTTATTATTATTTTATTTATATTTGTAAAGTGCCAACCTAGAGTATGTGTTAAATGTATTTTAGGAAAATATTTTAACTTCAACAGGTTGGCTCAAAAAGTGTGATTGAATCGGGATAATTTTTTTAAATGTAACACCCTGTATTGCATTTATGGCTTTCTTTCTGATCACTTTACATAATCCTAAGATATTATTAAATGTTTCGATAATTTCTAAAATATTAAGAAATAAATAAAAAAAGAAGTGTTTTCAGCGTTTTGTCTTGAAATCAAAACTCTACAATTTTTTTTCTATTGCTGGTCTGTCTGCACTTACTTGGCTGAAAATAAAGTAATATCGTTTTTAAATAGAAAACCCTTTGTATTGTTCCTTTGCTAGAGGAAGAATTAAAAAAATAAATTTGGAATTTAAAGTATTTCAAAATTTTTAACGGTTTTGCAAATATTCACGTTTTTATTACATATGGTTTTAAAAAAATAATCCCGATTCACTCACACTTTTTTGAGCCACCCTGTTGAAGTATTTTCCTGAAATACATCCTAATATATACTTTACATTGGCAGTTATACAAAATTCCTAGGTGTTTTATTATAGGAGAGCTACAGATGCCTGACGCACTGTTGCCGGGCCCGTAGAAAAAACTTTGAACCGTGGCAACCTCTATTTGCGGCAACTTTTTGATAGGCACCCTTATAACATCTTCTACAGAATAAAAATAGTTTTTATTTTACATGCAAATGATCAATAAAGTTTATGAGCGTAATGTCGTTTCCAAAAAATCACTTATTATTATTATTAATTACCCATAATTGCGGCAATTTTTTGATAGGCACCCTGTTGAAAATGTATTCTCCTATACAGGGTATCCCAGAAATAAGTGCAAATATTTTAACTGGTAGTATAGTTTAACCCCAGAAACACGCCTATGAGGTTTTCTTCGCGAAAAAAAAATTTTGAAAATTTTTTTGAAATTTTTTTAGTTTTTAGTTAAAAAACATAATTTCTTGATAATATGGCAACATAGGTATTAGATTAAATTTACATTAAAGAAAATCCAGAAAAGATCCAGTGGTTTTCAAAATTTTAGCAAAAAATCATTTTTTTTGGAAATTTTCAAAGTAAAATAACTCCGTTATTTTGGACTTATTTGAAAAACGATAAAGAGAAAATATGTTTCTTTTATCGAGATCTATCACCCCTTAAAATATTTGCACTTATTTCTGGGACACCCTGTATATACATAAATATACGTAAAAATTAAGTTTTGATTAAAAATACGATAAGCGAAAAACAATCCTGCAGCCAGATCTTAGTCTATTAAGTATGCTTCCAACCATATGTAGAGAGATGTAGGTTGTATGGGAGGAGAGAAGTTAATCACCACAACCTCATAGATCTGTTGTGTCCCCTTTTCTTGAGTTATAACGCATCATGCAATCTTAGAGTTTTGACAAAAACCAGTATCTGAGATCTGAGTTCTCCATCTTCGATTTCAGTGTATGTTACAGTGCCGTAATGCTCATGAAATGTTGCAGCCACGAGAGCGAATTCCGAAAATTTACACCTAGAAGAGAGTCTCTTCGGAGTCTCCCGTATCAATAGAATATCCGCAAGTTTAATCAGATAGACGATTTTAGCTCTGCAAGTTTAACCAGATAATCACTTTCCTGCCAAACAACTGATTTCACTAGAGGCGAAAATATTCTGTCAGTTGACTTGCAGAGATTATATGAAGACTAAAGTTTCCTGCTTTAATCTTTTTCATACAAGTCAAGTATCTACCGTAAGTATTTGGGGATCAACTGGTAAAATACAACTCTCACCCAAAATACTTTTGAGTAACATTGTATCGGTTCACTTTCAAACCAAGACGGCTGCAAAAATAAATACTAGAAATTTCATACTGCACAAGATCGCAGATAGCGGTTGAAGAGCAAACCCAGGATACTTAAAACGACTGCAATGCCCACACATATTCAGAGGCAGAGTATTGCTGTCCTGTCTGGATAAACAGAAATCATACTCGCCTTAACAGAGAATTATAACGAGCACTATCAGAAGTGCTCCGATGGCTCCCTTTATTTAAGAAGACAGGCGGCCCTAGTCAGGGAGTGGAAAAAGTGCACCAGCGATGTTCATCTTTCCATCCATGATGGTTGCAAAATTTTTCTTGCATCGCAAGTCCAGAAAACCGCCATGATTATTAGGCCAGCAGCTACTAAACTCAAACTTGCGAGTTGAAGACTGTTGGCGAGACGAATGGTCACAACAATCCTGACCTTTATCACTAGTTAACTGGCCCTAACAAGAAATACTCAATCTGTTCAGAACTATGGCAGAACCCGCTACTGGAGGCACAAATGGGAACTAACCGGCAGCCTTAACTGCGATTGCGGACATCCTGAATACGCTCCTTTTCATATCGCAACAAAGTGCCCATTAACAAAAGCGCATATAACGCTTAAGAAAGTACAATCATATATTATCACATTCCTTTAAAAATACTGGTTATTAGTTAAATTTGCAGAAAAGATCACATCACCTCTCTTTTATATAGGGAGGACCTTTAGGAAGGACTGTTTAATATGTAAAATTAAAAATATGAAAAATAATAAAAAAATAATTTCCAGATCTGTGAAACACGCAATTAATCTTCGACATCAAAAATTGTATAAAATTCCTAAACTCACATTTAATAAATTATATTAATTAAACAGTCAGGTTTCGAAGCTCTTTTACATACACACACAGTGCTGTAAATTTATATTACTCAATTCCATCTGCAATAAACTACTTTGTGTCAACATTGATGACACCCCGTATACTATCAGAAATTTGCTTATTAATATCCCGAGTAAGTTTCATTAAGCTATTTTACTGTTCATCTTAGTATTATTAATATTTCTTTACAACTTTCAATCGTCATAATTAAAATTGTTCTTCTTAATTTTCTAGTTGTTAATTAAACTGCTGTTAATATAATTAACTAATTTCTTTTATATTCTACAGGGTCCGGCAATAGTGCGTCGGGCATCTGTAGCTCCTAAAATAATAAACTTGGGAATTTTGTTTAAGTGCAAACCTAAAGTATGTACTAGGATGTATTTCAGGAAAATATTTTGACTTCTATAGAGTGGCTCAAAAAAGTGTGAGTGGATCGGGGTGCATTTTTTTAAATGGAACACCCTGTATATTATTGCATTTTTGGCTTCCTTTCAGATCACTTTACATAAACCTAAGACATGAGTAAATATTTCGATAATTTCAGATAATAAATAAATAAAAATTATATATTTTCAAAAAATTAATAATAATACATGTTATATATATATATTAATCTGTACTTTGCTATAAATATGAAATCGTAAATCATGCAGGATGTTTAAAATTCTACGCCAAACTTTCTTAAATATAAAATAATTTTTCTTTGTTTTTTTTTTAAATAGAAACACCTGTATATTATTTTTTCAATAGATGGAAAATTAAAAAATTAACATTTTTTGCAGTTAGAGTATTTCAAAATTTTTAACGGTTTCACAGATATTCCCGGTTTTGCATTTCATATGGCCATTTTCCACAGCAAATTTTTATCAAAGCCACCCAATGATTTTTCTCTCGTATTTTACCATTGAAAGCACCATATGAAATAATACTGCGTGTATCCGGAAAACTACTAAAAATTTTGAAATACTTTAAATACAAAAAATGTTCATTTTTTAATTCTCCATCAAATAAGAAAATAATATAGAGGGTGTTCCATTTAAAAAAACGAAGAAAAATTATTTTATATTTCTAGTAATAGTAATATAAAAAAACTTATAATAGTAATATAAAGTTTGGCGTAAAATATTGAACATCCTGTATGATTTACGATTACCATATTTATAGCAAAGTAAGAACAGGCCATCTAAAGTAAATATCTAATATAGTTTTGATTTCAGAACAGTTCTTGTATTTTTAATATTTTTTTTAAGAAGGGTTGAAGAATATATATTTATGATTTATTTTTTAATATCTCTGAAACTATCGAAATAGATATACTGATATCTTAAAATTATGTAAAGTGATCTGAAAGGAAGTCAAATATGCAATAATATACCGGGTGTTCCATTTAAAAAAAATCATCCGGATCCACTCACACTTTTTTGAGCCACCCTACAGAAGTTAAAATATTTTCCGGAAATACATCCTAGTACATACTTTAAGTTTTCACTTAAACAAAATTCTCAAGTTTTTTATTCTAGGAGCTACAGATGCCCGACGAACTATTGCCGGACCCTGTATATGATTATAATTTAACTTATAATAATTAAAGTTTTTCTCATTTTTCGATTTTTAATTTTTTTAAAAAATGTGGCGGATTCGTCTCTCCAAAAAAATCCTTTATGGGTATTTCGCCACTGCACTGCAAGAAAATGCTAATTTTAATAATTTTAATTTTTTTGTTGTAATAACTTTTATTGCCGCCATTGATATAAACTTTTTAAAGCATATAGGTACCAGAAGGTCTTAAATCCTGATATATTATCTTTCAGATAAAATAATAATAATTATTTTACCTGAAGAAGGTCTGACTTTTTAAATTTTGCTAAAACCTTTATTCGTATCTCGGGATTAAAATTAGGTATTTATTCAGATATTATGTTAATGCATAAATAAAATTATCTTTTTTATGTTCTTTTAAAACGCAATTGAAATCGCATGTCCCAAACATTTCAGATTATTTATTGTTTAGTTAAAAACAATAGTATTTTGATAAAGTAAATTGACAGATAATTCAGAAATGTTGTTGCTGAAAATGTGGTTTATTGTTAAATTGCTTATTTTAGAATTTGTAAATGGAGGCAGAGAAAGAATTTTACAACAAATGTAAAAAATAATTTTCATTGAATGAAATTGGGATTAACTAACATATTTTCTTACACATATATTATTAATTCTTCTGGTTTTAATTATTTTATCATGCTTAAACAAACTAATTTTAAACTGTGAAAAATGTATTTTAGCCTATATTTATCAAATGGAATTATTTACTAAATATAAACCGAGATATAAACAATTTAATTTTTGGAGACATCAACAGCTGAGTAAGAAATGAACCCTTTGATTTGTCGAATATTAAAGCAAAACACTCACTAGAGAGCACGTTGAGCAACAAGCTTTGCCAACATGTTAGCAAATTAAAAAAACCAACATATTGCCTAACAAATACACAGCTTATTCGACTTGTAAAGAAAATCAAAAATTACCTGTATTAAACTTTTAATTTTTGTAAGATGCGTCAAATCCAAATAATGTCACTGTTTTGATACCGTGAGAGATACAGTCTTGGTAGGTAGGTTCTTTGGTTACAGCATTTTGTGAGATAAAACTTGTAACTGTGGGGAAGTCTCAGGTGGCATAACTCATTTTTTTATTTTTCAGTTTTTTATCTATGCACTAATGTATTTATCAAAATACGACTTAACAGTACCCTGACTTTACAAAATCTCTAGAGCGATTCTTTTTCAGATATGTAAATACCGACCCAAAACCCTCTATTGCCGATCATGTATATAAAAAAAATCGTATTATTGAGTAATTAAGACAGGCAGATATTTAATGAAAGACGATTATTTATAACAGTACAACTCTGTTAACATGTGAACACACTTGTTAAAACTGTCTGTACAAATGTATTAATGTTTATTATACTACTTTTAATAACTCTTATTTTATCACTAGTCCTCGTATAACACATAGCATATCCTATCAACAATAATTATTATCCGTAGCAAATTACAAGTTGCAAGACAAAAAATATTAGCAGCTCGATTAGGTAATATCAACAAGAAACACATTTAAATCTAGAGCAGTAGCATAGAATACAGAGTGTACAATTCAAACAATTTCAATAGTATATTACTTTGAAAGACATATCAATGTCACTTATCAATTCCATCTACTTATACAGATTTTATTTTATAGATTTTTTGATATAAGCTTATGTGTTTTGCAATTTTGTGTACTTTTTTATCTTGTTCGACGTTAATTTGGGATTTATTGACCTGCGACCTACTATTAAGACCGACCGCTACCGAAATATCGCCACAATTGATCTGAAGTGAAAGTACCAGACTGTTCATGGTAAGTCTGGTACAATACTGCTTTTTAAAATGGCGATCTTTTGATAAAACCTTGTAGGGGGTCCGGCAAGGTCCAGTTGATATCTAATCTACAAATATATAATTAAAAAATAACGTGTTTAATTTTCTTGGCTCTAATTTTACATACCATTCATCTAAAAATTTATTTCTTTTACGTATACAGACTGATCAAATTAAAATATCTAAGTGTAAGCCATAAATAAAAATTCAGTTCGTTTTTACGTTATTTATCTCTGAATTTATATTCAGTGACAACTATTCGGGAGCTTTTGTTACAACACTAAAACTATAATATAAAAATATATAATTTATCTAACAAGAGAATGTATGTTCTATCAATTCTCTGCAATTTTAGTACAAAATAAATTGTATATTTCTGTCAATTTTTGGATGTTGTCTGTCGAAATTATCCTCTGTGTAGCTACATGGTCAAACTTCCAATAAATCCGAGAATCAAGCGATCAAAAAATTGTCAAAGTAGCCATTGAAATAACAATCCATAAAATAGTCTGTCCAACGACAAAATCCTTGACAGTGATAGATATGTCTGTCATTTTAAATTCAAGGTAGTTTATTTTATTCTATAATGAAATAGGATGGTACAATTGGAACGCATAGCAAGAAATTGATATATTTAAAATTTGAGTGAGAAAATATAGTATTTTATTTTATTTTTTTACTTAATGATTACTTCAAAATATTGTGAAAAAAACTGTATGACACTGAAAAAATCTAATCGAGTTATTTTATTTCAAAAAAATACGGCATGTGCTAATGCAAAAGAAACATGGTTGTATTTTAAACAAAACATTATATACCAAAAAACATAAAAAAGAATTATTTCTTACTTTAAAGCGTCAAGAAACTTCCTGCACTTATTATTATATTTATCAATATAACTTATGTACAAATAAAAAAACTTTAATATTAAACAGGAATGAATAAAACACAACATAAATAAAACGAAATAATTTATTAATTATAACACTTACTGAATTTTATACCTTAAAAGTTGATCAACTAACTTTAATCTTAATTTTTGCAGTACTAGAATCTATTATTTACCTATCGTGTGATGCCTTTATTTTACAGCTACTCCTGTTTTTAGTATCATATACGAGATGGTATACAAACTTTACTGATAGTAACAACTTTCTTGGTGTATAAAGCTGTGTTTGGGCATCGAATACTAATTATAAACTCTGCTCTGGGTCTAGAGTCCATTTTTCCTCAATTTTTTCTCCACTTAACTTCAAAAAACACAAAACACACGTAATAACACGAACCAAAATGCAAAAATAATTCGCAAATGTTTATAATCTTCTAAAACGCAAGTTACTTCACATGATTTGACATTGTTTGACACAAATTTATAACCTTTAATTTAGCACGACTTTGATAAGCCCCAAAAATTTTGCGTTCATCGTTGCGTCACTCCAATAATATTGAAATATGATCTGTCATTTTTGAAATAAGCCAATAAAACTGGTTAAAACAACAAGAGACGAGGCACGACTGATTTATATAAATGTAAAGAAGAATAGAAATAAATAGATTAGTATGGACCTCATCTGCTTTTTTTCTGTCATCGTCTGTCGAAATCTTACCTGAGAGAAAAACAGAGTATAGGTAAGCTTTTATGTCATTCATTTAAAATAATGTATTGACACAGCTATCACTATCATGCACCTTCTTGTTGGAGAGACTATAGCATATTAGATTGATTATATTATCTGTTATCCTCTCTCAAACCAAATATTTTCTAGCATAATATCATAATCAATATTCTTACTATAAATAAAAATAATTTAAAACACTAACTATTAATAATAGATAAGAAGGCACGTCAAACAAATGATATTTTAAATTTAAACGATTTAAAAAATATATTTAGTTGTTAAAAATATGAAAGAAATAAAATAACAAAGCAACTAAGTAAAAGTATTTATTTATTAAATTGAAAGTCTAAGTTATTAAGGAAGAAAAAGGTGTGTATTTATTTATGTTAAATAATTAATTACACAATTGATACAAGAAGTAATAATGTTGCAAATGTAATTGAACAAGTAAGTATCTGTACTATTTGTATGAATTATGTTTGGTGAAAATACAAAAGAAACAAAATGATGTTAAATACAACTGCAAAACAAAGATGCTTTAATTGTTTATAATATAATATATATAATTTAATATTTTTAAGTCTGAGATTACTCTAAGAAGTGTCCTAAACTTTTAACTTTTTCAACTAATTACACTTTAAAATTTGGGAGTAATGTTATTTTGGCCTTTGATTATCATCCGACAAGCTTCCTCTAGGAGATGCAAGACCTTGTCGTTAGTGGGGAAGCTCCTGGTCAGGTGCTGGGGGGAATCCCCCCTAGCACTTGGCTTGGTCTAAGAAGCATCTCACTCATCGTCTTGTCCCTGACTGTAGTATCGTGGCCAGGGAATTGCACCAAGACATATAACGATACCGGGCGGGGCTACGGACAGCCTCAACCTTGGGGCACCGAGGGGCACCCCAATTTATTTTACCCCTTACTTCTACATGCGGGGCTCTGTAGAAGTGGACCGACTGTCCCTAGCGACTCATAGGAACACTATGAGATCTGGTAATAACAGTAATAAAAACATCACCAGTGAAGCTGTGGGGAAACCCCCTAGCGACACTGAGAACAGTAACAATGAAAGATCCAAGGGGCCAAACCCCAAGAGAACTACAGGAGAGGTGGCTGACACTTGCGTGAGACCATCCTCCGCAAGTGGCATACAAGCTACCACCTCCTCCAAGGGTCGGGAGCCTACCTCCTACCTCTAAACCCAACAGGCGACACAAGCTACCGTTTCGACTACCCGACCTGGGTCGTAGCTCCTCGACTGTGAGGGACACGGGTCTCCGTAGGAAGTCGTGGGACTGTATGATGAGTTATAACTCAAGAAAGGGGGACACAATAGATCTCTAAGGTTGCAGAGATTAACCCCCCCCCTCCCACTTATTCTAAAAGTCTATCATCCGACAAGAGCAAATTATTGTAGTTAGAACGAAGAAAAATATTGTTTTATAAGCTAATTTGAGCTAAATTAATTAGGCTTTTTAAGAGCTAAGTTAATTAGGCTAATTATATTAGGCTTTCTCTATGGCTACAACTGAGCTTCCGGTAGAGCTGTTGCTAGGATATTCTATTAATTTTGATGTATTTTTAGACATTTAAAATTAATAGAATATCTTAACGACAGCTTGTGGTAGTCAGCGAAAAAAGCTAATAATTAGCTTGAAACAATAAACTTTTCATTTCTAACAACAATTTCTCAGTCACAAGTATAAGTAGAAAAAATCAAAGTTTTTAACATTTATCTGCCAATTGAAAATTACTTCATTTAATTGTGACGTCGTGAATGCTTACATTAAAATTGGAGAAACAAACTTCGACGCTAATTGAAACAACTAATTTATTTCACTAATTTTTAGCTTCTGTGTAAAACTTTACGTATAATCGAAACCACTAATTTATTTCACTAATTTGGAGGTTCTGAATGAAGCTTAACTCCTGTTTATTAAAGTAACAAGCTTCAAAAAATGGATTTATTTTACTTTAAGAAATATGAAATGTGAAGGACATAATTAATGTTTTAATGATTTAAAAAAATGTATAAGCACAAACAAGAATTTTTCTTATAAACATTTTTTGCATTTTTTAAAGCAATTCGGAACTCATTTTTCTCGAGAATAATAAGAAACTACGAAAAAATTCAGACTAAAGTTTAAAGAATAATCTGATTGATTTTGCAACTTATTTTCTTTGTTCTAATAATAAATTCTCGGCATTTGTTTTTACTTCATTATTCTCGTTACTTCTCGGGGAATGTTCTCCAAAAATAAATTCTCGAGCATTTTACACTAGATATAACACAGGAAAATTTATTAAATTAACAAATAATCAATCTATTAGATTATTTTAATCAAAAAGTGTAATGTGAATGTGTGAGAAATAATTAAAATACTTATGACATAACTATTATTTATTTATTTCTACTACAGATACTTACAAAACTTTACTAAATTTAATTATTTAAATAATTATTTGTTTCAAATTTAAATTTACTTAAAAATAAATATATATATAGTTAAAAAATATATATTTAAAGCAATACTTTCTGATAAATACTTCTCACTGAAAATATAAGGTTTTGTTCCTAGCTCTTTCCATTGAAGAAATTTTCACTAAAAATAAACATATATCATTTAAAAATAATTCATTTTTTATTTCTAGTATTACCAGCCCGGTACATTTGCTGGATCGTCACACATAAAGGATTCTTCATTGTAAACTTTTTTAGGTGGACATGATCCCTTCTGTGGTTGAACGCCATTCCTATAATAAAATTGTAAAAAAGTATATATATAATAAGAAAATAAATAAAAAATATTAAAAAAAATGAGAAAATATAAAGAAAAAAAATGATAAAATGTAAGTAACTAATTCCTGATTTCGCTAATGCTAAAATCGAAATCAATGCATCGGAACTTTTAAACAATATCTTGGCGTTTAAAAAAACGTCCATTGTTTTGAACTAAACGACGATCACCTTTTTTACATAAAAAAAAGTCCTAGCTGTAATTTTCATTTAGTGAAATTACTATATCTACAAGGATAAAAGAATTACCATCAGTGGTACTAAATCTAATCTAATTCTTTTATCCTTGTAGAGTACATTCGCTTTTAAAGTACCAAAAGTAAGAGTACCAAATTTCAAGAAAAACAGTTTACCAATGTTCTTAAAAATAAACAAAATAGATTAATTTAATTTAACCTTTCTAGGGCTGTAATTTCTTCGGGAAGAATTTTAGGGCATATATTCATTGGAACTTTTTGTTTTATTTTTATTTGTAGAATCATCCACCGAAGTTATATACACTATTTTTTGACAGCCCGTATACTCAATAATTTTTATTTATTTTTTTATTTAAATTTTTGAAATTGATTATTCTTACCTGCATATATAAAATTTCTGGCAATCTTCTGGATGAGCGAATGTAGGATGAGGTAGAGTCCGACCACCTGGCCCTTGGACGTTCCCTATAATAATTATAAATAGTTCTTAAGGTAGTATTACTTACAAATTAGCTTATATATTAATTATCAATTATAATATACCATATGATCGAAATAAATGTTTTGGAAATTATGATTAATGACATTCCCTATAAAATTTTACATATAAAAAGAAAGATTTCTTCTTTCCAAGCCAACTCTGACTGATTTTTCTCAGTTGGTATGGTATTTTTTTTTATTTTGTTGATTTGTAATCTAATATTATTTTTTACTTTTTTTGGTTTTGATTTTTAATACAGATATATATTTAAAAGTTTTAGTTTTATTTATTTTCGTTTAACATTTTGTTTGTACCTTCTGGACAAGAAAACCCATCATCAAGTACATCTCTCTTTGAGTTGGTACATTTTCTTTTACTAGCTTCTGGCCATGCACATGTACTGCTAATATCATCGTAAATAAGACCTGTAAAAAATTATAATTTATTAACCTCCACCATCTAGTCAAGAAAATGTGTACAAAATAGATAAATAATATTCCTTATTATAGAGTCATGACGCAAAGTGTCGTTATTACTGTAGTTATAAGTTTAATTTTAGAAGTAGTATTATAAATAACGTTTAGTTTAATAGCTACAGTATATATTTATACCTGGAGGACATGGTAATTCAATTGGAACACCATCTACACAGTTGTAGAATTTATCACAGACTTGTTCATCTTCGTGCCTATAATATCCGTTTGCTCTTGGACAACCTTTGCTTGGTTTTGGTTCCTCTGAAATTATTTGTATTTAGTAAAAATTATATTATGTTGAAGATTTCCACAATTATTTTTTGCAAAAGGGCCAAAAAGTGAAATAATTTAGCTTCAAATTGCTTAAAAATCATCAAAACTACTAACCACGAAATATCATACATCATACTAACCACAAAATATGTGATTCGAACTGTATTCCGGAAACTTTGACAGCATATTTTGAGACAAAAATAAATAAAAAAGTTCGCATAAATGTATGTCCTAAAATGCGTAGTTTTTGAGATACAGGGTGTCAAAGTTTTATTTTTATTTCGATTTTTTCAAAATCATTTTTGTAAGTAACATCAATATTTGGATGAAGATTGGTGTCTGGAAGTTTTTTGACATGGGAAATTGCATTTTGATGCCAATATGACTCCTACTTGTAGAGGGCGCCACCTATATATTTTTCAACGGGTTTGAAGTGTAATTACTTTTTGTCCGTACCTATATAGAACTGCTGTGTAAAAAAATATACATTTATATATACGTTTTTTGCGTAAAAAATGTCTTTTGGTAAAAAACGCTACGAGTAATGGTTCTCGAGATATTTGGAATTGAAATTATCAATACCTGTCATCATTGACATAAATAAAACATACATGTTGACTAAATAGATATTAGACTGAAATCGTAAATTTGAAATGTTTTTGTGTCAAAAGTTCAACAGAAACTATTTTATCATCATTTTTTCGAAGAAAAATTTATAACTAATATAAAAAAATAAAAAGTTCTCAAATTTATAATTTCAGTCTAATAAACTATCTACTCAACATGTTTATTTCTTGTCAATAATGACATGTATTGACTATTTCCATTCTAAATATCTTGAGAACGGTGGCTCGTAGCGATTTTTACCAAGAGACATTTATTACTTAAAAAATCACGGAAATGTATATTTTTTCACTCAGTAATTTTATACAGGTACGGACGAAAAGTTATTAACCTTCAAAACAGTTAAAACACATATAGGGGGCGCCACCTACAAATAGTTGTATTGAAATAAAAATAAAACTTCTACACCCTGTATCTCCAAAACTAAGCATTTTAGGACATATATTTATACGAAGTTTGCTTATTTTTATCTGCAGAATATGCTGCCGAAATTTCCGGAATAAAGTTTAGACCACCCTGTATTGGATTTTAAAATGGTAATGAACACTGACATTTTAGGTTTTTTAATTTTTTTTTCAATTTTTTACTTTCGAAAAATTAATTTATTGGTTTTCAAAAAACTATCTATTGAACGAGACAATTTTCACAGTTTGCAAAATTGTAACCCATATAGCACGTCCAAATGAAATTACGTTTCTACAAGGGAGACACATGAGAAACAACATATGTTAAAGTGAACCTAAGTGTTCATCTAGTTCTAACATATACATATGAGATACACGCAGGTTTATATTGATATAATTGTGTGATACAGTGTTTACTAGTTGTATACCGTATGCACTCAAGATTCTAAAGAGTTTTTTGTAACGTAACAAATAATTATTAAAATGATGAAATCTGACGTCGGTATATTATGAGACATACAATGTATAAGTCATATGTATGTGTGATACTTCGTATCATAGTTGTGCCTATAGTACACACCTTGTAAAAACGTGACGTATACACATACTATAAATATCTATATAGACACTTTGTAATAGTGTACTGTTGTGTCTACATTCTAGCATGAAATGAAGGTGTGCACATGCGCGGATAGCCTCAGCGTAGATACACCGACCAAGTGTATCTTATGTGTCCCTCTCCTTTCTCCTTTTTAGGAGTGGTATGTGTTAGCAGCCATTATTGTTTTATCATTCGAAAGCTTTATATAAATGTTCTGTTTGTGTATAGTTTAAAAGAGATTTGACGGTAAGTACAAGTTTTTAATTACCTTGTTACACCTTCCTAAGAGTATTATTAATATTATAGGAGCGACTCTTCCCTTGCTCAATACCCAATTTACCAAATTTTGACTCCAATGAATGAAAACTCCAAATATTCTCGTATAATGATAAAGAGGTTAGCTGAGTTAGCTCTGCAATATATTTTTTTTAATTTGGAAATAATAAAAATCTAAATGGACCAGAGAAAGAAAGATTTAAACACTTCAAAGAACTTCTTACACTGATATTCGGTAAGTTATTGATGGATCGATATACAGATATGTTTAATATTCAATAATCAGTTTCATATAAAATTTAAGGGTGAGACTGTTAATCTGGAAATAAAATACAACAAAGTCCAACAGAGTGCTCGATGAATGAGTATGCTAATAAACCAACTGCTTGGAGGGAAAAGAGGAGGAAAAAATTACTAAACGAGGTCCACCAAATCGTGGCGATATAACAGTGTTTACCATTTTAGTATGTTGTTATACTAGGTACTTATATTTTTAATACATTTTGCTACAATTCTGTTTTAAAGTGTTTTCTTACTTCTGGTTTCTGCAGTGTAAATAATAATTATTATTGTGTTATTTGCGCTATTGCGTTCCGTGGTATAAAGAAATATAAGAA
Source organism: Sitophilus oryzae (assembly GCF_002938485.1). NCBI lineage: Eukaryota > Metazoa > Arthropoda > Insecta > Coleoptera > Curculionidae > Sitophilus > Sitophilus oryzae. The sequence continues at coordinate 5,531,295 of NW_022145681.1, read as the reverse complement.
TTATATTTTTTAACCACTTAATCCATTTTATGGAAGAAAAATGGTACATTTAATACAAAACAAAAATGGAACAATTTTAAGGTTACTTCTCTTGAACTTACGATCGAGATACTTTTGGAAAATAAAAAGTTTTGCATTCCTAATTTTCGTTCTAAAAAGATATAATTGGTATCATTGAATAAATATTTCTTAAAAAGAATGAAAAGTTAGGCATCAAAACTTGTATTATTTCCTAAATTCGTTCATTAGAAGCAGTTTTATCTAGCACAAGATGTATATACGAAGCAAAATACATACGTATACACGCGGTAGTCACAACTGCAATGTGTAAACATAGTTTAAACGTAATACACAAGCACTGTGTATCCTACGGCACACTGTGTATCCCTTACTTTGTGTATACGTAAATGCTATACTGTGGCTACATTGTGAGGCGGACGTTTAACCTTTGTGCATACGTGTTGAACTACAATGTGTAAACGTAGCATATTTACATCGGGGGAATTGTGTCACCCTGTGTCTACATCTAATAATGTAAACAATTCGTAAATGTGATTTGATATGCTGTATGGGAAGTTTTTAGTACTTACGTAGAGCAGTCCTTTGGCCACACTCCACATTTGCAGGAATATCACATCTAAAACATAGTGAGATTAATATTAAAAAGCCTTTAATCGGTAACGGTATCCATGCCTTTCGTGGTTCGGATCAGAATCGTCAAACACTAGGCCGTCAGGACACAATTTCTCTTCATATTGTCCTTTGGAACATTCGTAGTAAAAATCGCACTGTTGGGCATCTGGAAAGTAACCGGTTCCTTGAGGACACTTAAACTGAGCTGTTACTCCTGAAAAAAAAACATATTTTATTTATTTTTTGAAAAATAAACATACAGGATTCTACAACTATGTCTCGGGCATGCAAAAAAACTTAGGAATTGTATCTAATTGCAGGCTAGAAAAGACGAAATAGTGTGACGGATAAGGGTATTTTTTTCAGGTTTATTTCCTGATCATCCTGATAATTCTAGGTTATTATTAAATTTCTAAAAGTAGTAGCCTAGAATTATGTAAAGTGATTAGAAAGGAACCTAAAAATGTAATAATATATAGGGTGTTTAATAAACAAAATCATTCTTAGACATACATATTCCCTAATATTTAAGACGCCATGCAAAAGTATTATTTTCTTAAAATCGTCTTATTACACACTTTCAGCTTCGTACAAACCTGAATGTTGCAACGAACAACAAACGGAATGGCAAAAAAAGACGAAAAATTAAAAACTTATTTTTAGCGAACCGAACAGCAAGCGAAACATATTTTTGCATTCCCAGTAATGTTTCAAATATGAATGCTAGAGTAGCATATATCTTCATACATTATGCGTTAATCAACAAAAAGGGGAGAAAATCAAGAGGATAGTGGAAAATACATTTATACACCCAAAACATCTTATCTGTTTTAGCTTGCCACAGTAATTGGTGTTTTTGGTATAATCTAATTAAATAAAATCATTTCTCTTCCGATCACTACATTATGTTTAGCGAAATTCTAAATAGTTGTATTAAATAAGCCTTCGCCGCTTTGTTTTTGTTCTCGTCCAAACTTGCAAACGCATTCGCTTGCATTTCCTTTGATGTCAGACTCAAAACCGACAACAGAGGATCGACGGCGAAGCGAACAAGAACGTAAATGCGAACAGCCAAGATTTGCAATCCTGTTTGCAAACACGTTCGTAGCTCGTCCAAACTAGCATTTCATTTGCCGGTCGGTTCGTTGTCGTCCAAACTAGCATTTCATTTGCCGGTCGGTTCGTTGTTGCGTTTGTTGTTCGGCGTAACATTCAGGTCCGTATGAGGCTTTAGATCTGCTCTTAAACGAAAGTGCTTTATTAAGCCTCATACAGACCTGAACGTGGTGCCGAACAACAAACGGAATATCGAACCGAACGGCAAATGAAACACCAGTTTGAACGGGCTATACGAACGTGTTTGCAAAGTGAATTGCAAATCTTGGCTCTTCGGAGTGACGTTCTCGTTTGCTTCGCCGTCGATCCATTTGTTGTCGGTTTTTAGTCTAACATCAAAGGAAATGCGTGCGAATGCGTTTGTAGGTTAGTACGGGAACAAAAACAAAACGGCGAATGCAGCAAAGGCTTATTTAATAAAACTATTTAGAATTTCGCTACGCATAAACGAGTAGTGAGAAGAGAACTGTCTTGATTTAATTAGATCGTACCAAAAACAGAAGTTATTATATTATATAACAAGATGCATGGAAGGATATTGCTCAACAAATTAATATAGATCCAGATGAGTGTAAAGAGAAAATGAGCTCGTTTCTTTCGGCGTAAAAATGCTAAAATGATCAAGAGCTGAGGAATGGGTTCGGGTAGGTACATCAACTAGTGCAGCATCGATATTTGAAAAATTACTAGGAATGCAAAAATATGCTTCGTTTGCTGTTCGGTTCGCTGAAAATAAGTTTTCAATTTTTCGTCTTCATTTGCCATTCCGTTTGTTGTTCGGTACAACATTCAGGTCTGTATGAAGCTTTATAGTAGTTATAGATTCTGAAGAATAACAGTTAAACAGCAAAACTAAATTTAAAAATAGCATTTGTAAATGTTATGTGAAATTTTAATATTCACTGGACAAGCTATCACTAAATATTAATTCTAATATACGGGGTGGTCCAAACTGTATTCCGGAAACTTCGACAGCATATTCCGCAAATAAAAATAAGTAAAAAAGTTCGCATAAATGTATATATTTCCTAAAATGCTTATTTTCCGAGATACAGGGTGTAGGTAAGTTTCATTTTTATTTCGATTTTTTCCAAATAATTTCTGAAGTAACTTCAATATTTGGATGAAAATTAGTGTCTTGGAGTTTTTTGACATGAGAAATTCGATTTTGATATCAATATGATTTTTGTAGGGGGCGCTACCTACATGTGTTTTAACTGTTTTGAGTAATAACTTTTGGTCCAAAACTGTATAAAACTACTGAGTAAAAAAATATACATTTTCGCGATTTTTTACCTAAAAAATGTCTCTTGGTAAAAATCGCAGCAACCGCTCTAAAGATATTTAGAATGGAAATAATCAATACATGCCATTATTGACAAAAAATAAACATGTTGAGTAAATAAGTATTTAACTCAAATGATAAATTTGGGAACTTTTTATTTATTTAAATTAATCATAAACTTAAAAAATGATGATAAAACAATTTCAAAATTGCAAAACCTCTAACGAGGGGTAGGGGACTCAAAACCTCATTCGTTTAGCTCAATTCGTTTAGATGATAGAACAGTTTTTTTGAACTTTTGGCACAAAGACATTTTAAATTTATGATTTTATATAGTCTAATAACTATTATGTTTAATTTATGTCAATGATGACAGGTATTGATAACTTCGATTCCAAATATTTCCAGAACCATTACTCGTAGCGATTTTTACCAAGAGACTTTTTTACGTAAAAAATGTCGTAAATGTATATTTTTTACTCAGTAGTTTTAAACGGATGCAAACGAAAACTTATTACTCTTTAAACCAGTTAAAAATATATCGGTGGTATACAAGTAAAAATCATATTGACATCAAAATCAAATTTTTCATGTCAAAAAACTCCCAGACACCAATTTCCATCCAAATATTGACGTTACTGCAGAAATTATTTGATTTTTTTTAAAAAATCGAAAAAAAAATGAAACTTATACACCCTGTATCTCAGAAACTAACCATTTTAGGACATACATTTATGCGAACTCTTTTACTTATTGTTATCTGCATAATATGCTGCCGAAGTTTCCGAATTACAGTTCGGACAACCCTGTATATCGTTAAAGACAATTATGTCTTTCTGTGCAAGAATTCAGTATCTAAAAATATTTTTTGTCCAATTTATATAGCAAATTATTGCAGTACATTATTAATTTTAATTGTGTTACTAATGCAAAACCATTGAGAGGTATACACATTCTATAAAATAAGTTACTAAGTTATTAAAATCGTGATAGATTAAATTAAGTACAATAATGAAGAGATTAGTAAATTACAAATTAATGAAGCCATTAAATGAAATATTTCACTCGACATTCTTTTTCGGGTAATAGAAATATTTCACAAAAATGTTATAGATTGGCAACAAATTTAAGACAACCAATATTAAATTAGAAAACCACTTTTGTGGTATTTGGTTTTAATCGTAATACATATTTACTGAGAATTTTTCTGGTGGATTCTCGATATAAAAAATTTATATTTTAATTTATAAGTTTTTTATTTGCCCAGAATATTGCTCAATTACCCAATTAATTATCTTGAGATTTTATATTGTTACTCAATTTTTGAAGTAAAATTATTCTTCCACAGCCTATTCATAGTAATCTTTAAAACTTACGATCACTTGCACGAAACTGCGTGTCTACATAGACATTCGATATCTTATACCCCGCTGGCAAGCGAACCTTTGAGTCGGCGTTTACATGTATAGGAGTGAGTCGTTATGGCAATCTAGTAAGTCGGAGTGAGCAAAAATACGAAGTATTCATTACATAACTACTTAATCTGACGCTAGATTCCATGCGCTTGGGAAAATACTGCCCTTCTGTCATTATTCAGTACATCTTATTTTACTAAGCGTGTTGACCGTACTCTTCGTACACATGAAAACCGGCATCCAAGACCAAAAATGCCGACCCTTAGTATGTAATATACTCAGTATACGCTGATGCGTCGATTTGATTCGTCCATGCGTTCATGTATGCATAGTGAATATGTCGCGGTTCGTCGATACGATAGGATACATTAAAATACGCAACCAACCGTCATTGAACCGTCCAATCAGATCAAAGGAGTAATCGTCGTAGATCGTGCGTTATCGATAATGTTCGGTGCCTGGAGAAATTTGACAATTGACAAGAGAATTGTTTATTATTTTTGACTTTTTAGTTCGTTTAATTTAATAATTACTAAAACCAGTAGTTCGAAAGATATATTTAAAAATAAAAGATAAAAATCCAAAAAATTAATTATCTATTAATGTGGATTTGGACGACAATAGGTAAGAACACTAAATTTATTTCTATATTCGATATAAACTTGTTTATTAGGTTTTTAGTTTGTGATGTTTCATGTGATGATCATTTTCATGTTCATCGTCTTTGAATTGACATGAGGATATCTATGGAAAAGTAACTAATCTGAAAGTAAGCCAACATATCGTTTGTCCATTGTGTGCTAAAGAAAAGATTTTCTTTTCGTATCATGAGGAAGTATTACATCAATTAAAAAATGTTAGGAAGTTGATTACTTGTCATGGAAAAGTATACCAATGGAAATTATTTGTTAAAGAAGTATAATTCTAAGGGTAAATTTTATTATAATTAGTAACCTGTCTATTTTTTATACGTAGATGTTTCAGGTTTTAAGAATAAATTGGTTGAACCCAAAATCTGGAGGAAGTACCTATATCCATACACAGAATATGCCCATTAAAAATACTAGTCCAAATTTGCTTTAATGGTAGACAATTATTCAATACAAATTAACTTTTTAAGTGACTGAAATATTAAATAGTTTAGAATATGGTATAACAATGTAAAAAAATATTATTTTCAGGAACGATTAGGGCCCGATATATTTGAAACTCATGTTGGACATAGTATTGAGTTGGGTAGAATATTATTCTACGTTAAGTGAGGGTATCAGATACCTATTATTGTACTGTATTTTAATATATACATTAGAATTGTTGGTTTTTTCATATTTGTTTTATTTATTATTTTACTTACAAGTTATATAAAGTTAACACTAAAATCTACTTTTTGACTTATATAAGTTAGTCTGTGGTTTAATGCGTGATTACATCCACATGATTTCAAGTTTTTAAAATATAAATATTATAACTGGCTTTAAAAACTCCATTAAACTGTTAAAAGTGTAATTTATTTCAAAATAAATATACATATATAGGTATATATTAATATCGAAAAACATTTTTATTCCTTAACACCAATTTAATCATCACATACATATGTATAAACATTTATTTACGTTATTTCAAATGAAGACCACAGGAAAAACCAGCTTTGTTCATTTTAACTGGAGCCGAGAAAATGCAATTACGAGTGAACTACTCTGGTTTTTCTCCTGTAGGGCAAAATAACTAAGCTGTAATATCTCTGGGACTAAGCATATTATTATTGCTTTCTTTGATGGTGCCTCGAATAATGCACTTGCCTATAAAATTGTCTCGCTATCAATTTCTATGAAAATGTAACATATTATCTGGTTTTTTCCGTGTAGTCTTCAAATGATCTAAAAATTCAGCAGGAATGATCCATTATGCAGCAAACACACTGATGTTGAATCATTGGAAGCTTTTTTGTGGGCATTTCACAAATAAAATGAAATATCTGATCAAAAACTGAAAATGCAAATCAGATAGTAAGCTTTATAAATACATACATATATATAAATAATCATACCTACATCTATTTATGTCGTACAATCCAACCGATATTTTAATATCCTAGCCCAAGTAAATAATCAAAAATGCACTTTTTATATCAAAAGCAGTAATGTTATCAAGGGTTCCAATTAATATCCAGGATTTAAAAAAAAACACGATCCTAATTCTTATTATTTTTCTAAATACGTATTGTCTGATAGGCAATTACAAAATATAAATCTGATGTAAATAGAAAAATAAAGTAAAAACTGTAAAAACAGGTAAAAACAACAACAAAAATTCTAACCAAAGATTTAACCGTCATACGACATGAGCATCACGTGATTGCACAATACCCAACGATAGGGTACGTACCTCTTTCATCTGATTGGACGGTTGGTTGTGTATTTTAATGTATCCTACATGTCCTCGATACGATGCGTCGATGCGGTTCACCGATGCAATTTGCTGGTTCGTTTCGAAATTCGTTTATTTTGTTGTATATGCAGCGCAAAGCTAGTAAGTATCAGCTATAAAAATCTATATCAAAAAAGTAATATCAGAAACATATTATTATATGTTTCTGTATTAACTTTTTTCGTTCAGTTCATCAGTTTGTTGACAGTGGCCTTTCTAATAAAAATAAATAAACTATGCTAAACCGCGACATTAACGGTTGTAACAATATCAAAGCAATGGGAATGTCATCACGTAATTCAAGTTTCTATAAAAGCTTTTGTAGCTTTTTTTACAGAACCAGCCAGCTTGACATTTTCTAAGATTTCTTAACTACGGGGCATTGATTTTTCACGAACTCCATAAACGTTTCATTTAACAAAAGAGTAATAGCTATTTATGTAACTAGTACCTAAAATGATGTTTTTTAGGACGAATCATTACTGTTTGCGGACGAGGCGTTAGCCGAGTCCGAAATAGTAGATGAGTCCTAAAAAACATAATTTAGGTACGTGTTACATACACTATTTTTTGTCATACGCTTTTTACAGTTTTTTAGAACGCATATTTGCAAATTTTCCATATTTGAAATTATAATGTTTGAAAAAGTTGGCTTATAAATTCATATCTTAGTAACGAGTTTGTTTATTTCATCGCATTTTGACATGTCATTCGAAATTTGTCACAAAATCACACAAATTCATCAACAATTTAGACATTTTAGTCCATAAAGGTTGCCATGACGACCTTTACGGCCTAGGCCGAAAAAGAAACATTTTACGGACTGAAATGAGTCCGTAAAATAGCTGTTTTTGGGAGCGTATGACAAAAAAGTATTTATTTATAGCTCTAACAGAATTACCGTATTTTTTTTTTCAAATCAGAGTTAAAGGTCTTATAAACTGTTGTTATTAATTGAAAAGTAAAAGTATTTTAAGTTTACGTCTTCGTTTTTTCTGCCAGGGCTAATCTTGACTGGGTCGACTTTGTTTAGGCGGATTGCGAGCCCGCCGTTTCTCAGTCATGTAATAACTTACCGATTTAACTAGAATCTAAATCATACAAAAGGACTCCAACTCAAAAGATGTTCTATCCTATCCGGCGTCTAAAGCCCCATACTCATTATTCGCTCATTCGGTTCGTCGATGCGATCCGTTGGTTCGTTTGGAGATTCGTCCATTCTGTTCGTGATATTTCTTTTGCAGGTTCGGTTAAAAACCGACATTCTGTCGATGAACCGAATCGACATCGACAGGCCGAATCAGCGAATAGTGAGTCGTGTGTAGACGCTGGATAAAATCAAATATCTCGTGAGCAGAAGTCGTTTTATTTGATTTAGATTCTAGCTAAGCCGACGTGAATGTACTGTACGCCTCTTAGAGTCTTTAGTCTTGTTTTAAAACAGTATACGACAGAGTTTTTCAGATGTTTACCCGTTCAAATAGTCGCATTGTCTAATATCGCGTAACTTTTAGCCAGTACCTAACTTTTAAACAGTACTGGTAAAGTACTTGCTGTACTGTACTTGTAACAGTCATATCCAATAGTGACTTATGCAAATTAAGTATTTATTATTATGCTTATTATTATAGACAGTGTGAGTCTTAAATAAGTGCAAATATTTTTAGGGGTGGTATTTATCGACCCCAGGAACAGGAACACGTCTATGAGTTTTTTCGCTAAAAAAAGAAGTTGAAAATCGTGCATTTTCTTTTAAATTTCCCTGTATATTTTTCGAAAATTTTTTAGAACTGCCCGTTCACCGCAAATATTACCATAGTTACGGTTTTACTCTATGGTTACTGCAGAAAAAGGGATGGAAATACAGAAAAAATCCGGTGGCTCTCACAATTTTTTCAGAAAAAATCAATTTTTTTAAAATTTTCAAACTTAAATAACTCGGTTATTTTGGACTTCTCTGAAAAATGTTAAAGAGAAAATATGTTTTTTTTTTATCGAGACCTACCAGCCCTGAAAATATTTGCACTTATTTAGGACTCACCCTGTATATGCAGAATTGCTTACTTTTACTAAAATATATCAGGTCTCGAGTTTGAAAACTTATTTTTTTTATTTGAACGAGCAGATAACATTTCGATCAATATGATTACTATATGTATTACTAAGAAGCAAATATATGTATTATTTCTGCCAGTAATATACAGGGTGTCCCAATATTCCGCGGACATAGAAGTATTTTTGGAATCAAAGTTAGTTCATTGCACAAAGAGATAGCAGTCTACACAGATGCTTCTCAGAGGAACTAGACATCCGACGATCTTTAAGGCTATCGGATGGCTGTAATGTTTTACAAGCAGAGGTTTACGCCATAAAGGAAGCGACTAGTTGTATACGAGAGAAAATTGCTGATAGACCAATAAGGGATATAGTGATATACTCTGACAGCTTGGCCGCTTTAAGAAGCATCACCATGCAATCAGTGAGATCAAAAATCGTGATGGAATGCCGAGAAGCACTGTCCTGGTTTGGTTTGGTTTGGTTTGGGGCGGGGCTACTCTGTGCTGGGTGCCAGGCCACAGCAATGTGGTGGGCAATCAGGAAGCAAGCAGACTCGCCAAAGACGGGGCCAGGGTAGAGGCCGTGGCAGACGACCCACCACTTGTGAAGATCAACACACTGAAGGAGGCTATAGGAACTGCCATCAAAGCCAAGCAGCAAGAGACGTGGCAACACCGTGAGGACTGCGCTACAGCTCGAAGACTATGGCCAGGGGTAGATAGCAAAAAGACAAAACAACTACAAGAGCACAAAAAGGACCTAGTACGCATAACTGTAGGTGTCGTCACTGGAAACTGTCCCGCGGGGGAAACCTCGTGAGATGGAAAATTTCTGACGACGACTACTGCAGAGAATGCGGAGAGGAAGAAGAAACCATAGAGCCCTGCTGTGCCACTGTCCGGTACTGGAATACCGACGCTTTAAAACTTTAGGGCAAGGTTTTTTGGAGGGACTAGAGGAAGCAGCAGAAGCCAACATCAGCGACATCGGGAACTTTGCAAAGAGCAGGAAGTGCTTTAACTCAAAGAAAGAATGAGAGGAAGGTTTAGTAAAACAATACAAGGGTATCGCAATGGGTCGAGTGAGGAATCAAATATGATCCAAAACCCCAACAACCTAACCTAGTTCATTGGACACAATTTAGCTCTATACAAAAATACTTCGTTCGTCCGCTAGAGCGCATAAAACTTAAAAAAAAATTTTAATATCTTTTAAGAACCGTTATTCCGATTTTAATGAGATTTTGAGTCTCTACGTTTTGCTAAGTGCTTTAACAAGAGAATGTACGAGGGTGAAAAATACCCCCACCCCTACAAAAAAAAATAATAATAAATTTTAGTGTAAATATTCCTCAATAATAAAACATTTTTTGGAAATCAGCTTCGGGATTTTTTTTTCTCAAAAAGTATACGCGGTGGCATATTTTGACAAGAGACAAAAAATGTAGTAAATACTAGGACTATTTTCCAAAAAAAAAATCGGTTGAGTTGGAACATATTTATACTAAAATTGATGTAAGGTGGGGGCAGTGAAGAAGAAATAAAACTCAAAAGCGAATGCTTCTGAAACTAAATGTTTTAGACTTTAAAAAAATCGACACCTATTCAGATACGAGAACCCTGTCTAAAATTGTGACCTCTAACATAACGTTGGTTCAATTCACTTACAAATGCATCTTTTTATGTAAATAATGCATTTTAAGTATAAAATGTTCTTTTAAAAATAAGATTTAAAGTGCACAGTCCAGAACAATAATACAGTTAAGCACTTGAAGTCAGGGCGAATCTACGAGAGGGGTAATGGAATAATTACACTTTTTTGGTTTTTGTTTTTTGCTTCTGATAAGGACAGGCTTTGCTTGTTCGAAAATGGTTTATCCCGTTTATACTTTTTCAAATTTCCATACCGTTTTAGAGAAAATTACAAAAAACATGAAAATAAACATAAATTATTTCCTTTGAAGTCCTAAAAATTAAAAGGCGTTTTTATGGTTATACGGGTTAAGTTCGAGTTTATTTTTTGATAGGATGATAATAGTTATCGGAAAATGTGATACTTTAACAACAGCAAAAATATGACGTCGATCAAAATAAATAATAACTATCTATCAATGAAACGAAATTGTATTACGATAAAAACGCCTTTTAATTTTTAGGACTTAAAAATTCAAGCAATTTTTCATGCTTCTTGTAATTTTCTCTAAAATGGTATGGAAATTTAGAAAAGTGTTAACGGGATTAACCATTCTAGAACAAGTAAATTCTTTTATGAAGAATGCATTTTTCTCAAAATGTTAATAAGAAAAAAGTTTTTCCTCTTGTAAAGACAATCCAGGGACATACTGTAGAGCAAACTTGGACATTGGAAGCTATTCTATTATTTTTATTGATTAAGTATACACAATTCAGAGATCCACCACCCACACCTATTTCAACTTACCAGTCAACAACGTCGCAAGGACCGGAAAAATCAGCAACAGGAGACTTATCATCTTCAACTTCCCTTTCAAACTCTTTGCAGATTTCTGCTTTTACCTATTCGACACTTCGATTAAATGAAGATTCGTCCCCAAAACTGAAGGTTTGGCGAAAGAAAACTGAAAAAAAGAGCCGAAACCAGTCAGAAACACGTCGACGGTAACCGGTAGCGCGCCGCAAACTTATTCTATTACCTGAGATGCAGGTAAAAAGCAAAAGAGATAGACGAAATGATTATGAGGCGAATTATTAAGAACCGTAAAACAGCGACACGAACTGGATCGCAGAACGAGAAAAAGATAGGTATTACGCTAGAGAGAGAATAAAGAAAGTGGAACTGTGTAAATATGCATAGTGTACTGGTTTTTAAGGGGGTACAGCGAGAAATGTTGGGTAACGAAATTAGTAGGAGCAGTGATTTAATCTCCATTATAATATTTCTTCTGATTTTTCAAATAATTGCTAGTAATGAGGTACATCACAATATAGAATATCTTTACCATTCCGTTGTTCAGAATTTTATATTGTATCTACTTGTGACCACTAATAACTGATTATGCTAGATGTCCTATACTTTAGCAAAAGATACTATTACATATAGATAATTGACATAACATTTAAAAAATTGAAACATTCCAATGTACGAAACTAGAGCAAAATTAAATTTCTTTAACTTGATGCTCAAAAGAAAATACTATCGAAGTGCAACAGAACAATGCAAATTTATAACAGATTTTCAGACATTCCCACAAGCAAAGAAATGGAATTACAGTTGGTGGTTGAAACCTTTGGTGTTACAACCATCAAAATAAAACATTGCATCACATTACAGCAAAACACTTATCTAACCTAACCATGTTAGCATCCAGCGTTGTGCGTCCCGTGCAAAACTAAAGTGTTTATCAGATTCACAATTCAATCTGATTCACGATTGAGAAAGAGAAAAACTTCTGTCTATAATTTCTGGATGTTCTTGTCAGTGGAAGCAATGGATACATTATCACTTCTGAATATAGAAGACCCACACATATGGGACAATGTTTAAATTCTCAGTCGAACCATTCTGAAGCAATCAAAAAAGGGATAGTTAAGGCATTATGTCATAAAGCTAACGAGAGTCTCTAACCAAGAATCTCTATTCTGAACTAAGTAATATTAAAACCGATTTGCTTCAGAATAGTTACTCTAAAAAGTCCCTAGACAATATTATACCCAATTACAAGACTCATTGGTGCTTCAGCCTAAGGAGGATGCTTTCTTTCTCTTAACGGTTCCATATATGAAAGGAACATCAAAGAAGATCAGGCGAATATCCAAGCAATATTAAATTAAAACTGTTTTTAACTCTGGGACTGCATCTGTATCGCAGGTGCCATGAGAAAATGTCCAACAGCATCAATGAAGGTCATTTTAGACCTAACACCACTGCACATTGTCGTTGGTAGTTATGCCAATACGACAATGATTAGAATGGTCATTGACGGAAACAGTACTGGGAGAATTTTTAGGTCAGGGGCTTGGAACACCCTCAAAAAGAAAATTTCACTTCTCCAACTCCCATAACACCAAGAATTTACAACTTTGAGAAACATCTCACTGTAGTATTGAGTAATAAAAATGATTGGAAGGAAGAAACGCTTACTCAGCATATAAAAGACCATACCATAACGGTATACTGATGCTTCCACAACCAAACCAAAGCAAGGACAGGGATAGGAGTATTTGGGCCGAAAACCAAATACTCCGAACCAATGGGCACCTACCCCAGTATCCTTCAAGCAGAAATTTACGCTATCGAAAGATGTGTACAATTTATCTTAGATAGGAACTATTGAAAACAGAAAATTGCCATCCTATCCGATAGTCATGCAGCTCTAAACGCGATCAACTCAGTAACCATCGATTCGAAGTTGGTCAAAGAATGCCTAGAGAAGCTCAACAAGTTGGTCAAAGAAAATAAAGTCCTCCTACTCTGGGTGCCTGCTCACCAAGGGATAGAAGGCAATGAAAAAGCAAATGATCTAGCTAGGAAAGGAGCGAACACTCCACTAACTGGACCATCTGAAAGACTCCAACCGCAACTTTGAATGGGTGTCCTCCAATGGTCTAAGACACTCGAAAAAGTTCCTCAGAACCTACGACCGAGAAAAATCAAAGGTTTTCCTTGATTTAAGTAAAAACAATCTCCGGATTGTCACGGGGTTTCT